>NC_091748.1:72267903-72340403 GCF_043380555.1 Nothobranchius furzeri
AAATTGCAGATTTAACATCAAAGACAGGAAAAAGATGGGAGAAAACAAGCTTTTGATGTCACAATAAGCATGGAACTATACAAGGAATGCTTTAAACATTTTAAATAAAACCACAAAACAATATCAGTTTATCTTCTTTTTTTTTGGTCTTTTCTTTGAAAGCACAACACAAACAAGCTGCATGTGTTTGCACATTTGGCTTGAACTGTAAATCCACATTCATGCAGCCCGCACATTGATTTTTGTTTGCTCTCCTTCTTTTGTTCTTGAAGTATTCATCCTTTTCAATGGGAAATTAGACTTCCTGTTTTAATCGCAGCATGTGCTTCAGCAGCGATTAGTCGATGAAGAAGCGACACAAATACCAAGAGTGTCTGCAGCTTTGATTTTGGCCTCTTTCAATTCCCAGTGGGTTTGCTAGAGCTGCAAACGTCAACGCTAGCCTTTTCTTCACCTCACAGGCCACCGTACGTCCTATTGAAAAAAACTATTCCACAGTTCACATCCGCAGAAACAACATTTCAAGTTTTGAGAGAGCTACATAATATTACCCGTCTCCTACGCGTCTTTGGGGGGCAGATCTGTGGTCCCTCACACTCTCTATTGGACGCTCCTATAGATAAACCTTACATAAACAAGCGCGTGTACACACACAGGTGCTCACATGGTGCTCTCATAAGTATGGGCTTGGGCACGTTCAACACATGTCTTAAGACTATGGTGGGCACTCAATGCACTGTGGTATATTATCGTGTGACTGTTTAGTTAAACAATGATTGATTATATATTTCTTCATCAAGTTGACGCAGTGATAGCTTGATTTTGTTATATTGGTGTTGTGTCCCATTTTTTTGTTATGTTTTGCTTTTTTCTCGTCTCATTTTGCAGGTCTAGAAGCAGACTCTTGTTCATTATTGTTTATTTTTGTTGAACCCCCCCCCCCCACCTAACCCCCTCTCTCCCCACCTTTTCTCTTTTCCTTTCTCTTTCACCTCTGTCTCCGTGTCTGGTCGAAATTACAAAGCATTCAAAAACAATAACAATAAAGTTTTAAATATCAGGTGCGACATTAAAAGCAGATGCTCTGATGCTCCACCTGAGAGTAAAACTGTAAGGCTTGTTACCAGCATTCAGACATCAATTCTGCTTGCTTCACAGCCAGACAGGACACGTTAAAAAAAAAAAAAAAAAAAAAATATTACCCGTCAAATCTGGAACAACAGCTTTGGAAAAGCAAACCTGACATTTTTGTTGGCAGGTATCCATTAATCACTGGTCAGATTTCAGACTCAACGTTTAGCAGCTTACCCATAAACAAACCCCTCCTGTCTTCAAGCTTTTAATTTCATAATCCCCACTGAGAATCTTTAAATAGGCCAAGTGTTGGTTTTCTCCTGAGTTTCTCCTGCTGTACAGTGACGTGTCACATCAATTATGGAGCAATAGGAAGCACATGCTGACTGCACTAATTCCATTTGCCTCGCCGGCCACTGGACAAGCAGAGTTCATGGCAGTATCCAAATCCCTCTCACTGTACTTTGTATTTCCACCGCTGTACTAAGTGAATCCGATATAGCTCCTACTTTACGCATAAAAGCCTCATTCTGATTAGTTCGCATTTGTTAACTTCTACAGAAATAATATGGATTAATCCCCATGAAAATAGCTTTACTATATTAAGAGATTATAAGTTTTGAAGACAAGAATATGCATTTTTTATGCTTTTAGTGATTTTATTTTACATATTGAAATTAAAAATAACCTAACCTTTAGTTTATAACACGAGTTTTTAATTCAAAGGTCACATTTGACAACTGAATCAGGTGTCTTCTTATGGCCAAATGGGTCAAATTTAAATTTAAATGGAAAGGTGGCTGGATTTCTCTCTCTCTACATGTCTATCATGATCAGGATGTTGCAGCCTGACACATCTGGCCTGGAAAAGTCCACAGGAACGCGTTTTGACAGCGACTACGCATGCATGAAGAAAAACTTTAATTGCCACATGCCAGCTACGCAGAATGGGGAGGTATGGTCGGTTTTTGCTGCAGACTTCACACCTGAAGTATCCCTGAAGCACAGACCTTTTTTTTTTTTTTTTTTGCTTCTGCAGTGCCAAGGATCGCCAGCCGCAGATTTGCGTCGCAGCATGATGCTCTGTGCTGAACAGAATGGTGGCTGGTTCACCCCAAACCTGACATGACAGCAGCTCCAGGGCAACCCCAAAGGGCACCCACCTCTCACCGAACCGTCTGCAATCAGCTCCCCTTAGATTCTCCCAGTCCATCCATGCACAAAAGCGCACCGGACTGCAGTCAAAAAGGTGGAAGACTCTTCTTACCTGGCAGGCGCGCAAGATAATGGCTGCTGTCACCGTAGCTGACAGGAGGCGACGTGTAGTTTCTGTAGTATTCTGCGCTCTGATAAAACGCTGTTGCATCCCTCAGCTGCAGCGCCATCACCGCCGGAACATCCCTCTGCCAACTTCTCCTCTCCAAGAGAGAAAAAAACCCGGGTTGTCAGGATGGATGACAGTGCCTACCGACGCGCAGACACTGCGCCTCTCAGCGGAGGGGGGATCTCCAAGAGGAAGCGGATCCAGAAGGGGCCAGGCCGCTAAAAACGGACGCCTTCGACCACCAAAACGTGGCTTTACTAATTCTTCGGGATTAAAACATTTTATTTGTGAAAACTGATTCCCCCCCATCTCCTTAATGCTGCACAGATCCCAGAGCGTCCCTCCCCTTCTTGGTACAGTCCATTTCCGATGCCACTGCTGCTCCTTTGCATGGGTGGCAATAATGACACATTGTGTAAATACGTTACACCTCTGTGGTTCAGTCCCATCAACCCAAGCTGGAGGCTCAGGAGCCCGAGTACCAGAATAAAGCCGTAAGAATTACAAGCCAGTTTAATGACTTTTCAACTGTTGTAAGTAATGCTGCTGTTGTGATGCAATGTAAATGAAATCACCTCGATGATGGTTTTCCAGGTTTAAAATCACATCCTGGTACTTTTCACCCTTTTTAAAGATCAGATCAGGATTTCTGTAGGGCCCTTGAGCAAGGCTGAGCCCAGATCAAGGCAGCGTCATATGTAGTAATTCATTTAAAAAGGACTTCCTGTTTGTTTTTACCCTAACCCTAACTTATAAAGTAAACCTTTTTACTCTGTTTTTTACTAACTGGTTCTAAAGACAGCCTCTGTGTTTTGGTGCATTTTATTCAGCCCTCTTTTGTTATACATACATACATACATACACACACACACACACACATATATATATATATATATACATATATATATATATATATATATATATATATATATATATATATATATATATATATATATATATATAAAGTGTGTGTGTGGGGGGGTATACTTTGATTTATATTCTGGATTAAAACAGAGAAAAACATCTAGTTAAGTACATGTTTAGACTAATCATGATCTGAAACATAAAAATATACCTCTAACAAGACAACAAGAATGTAACATGCATGATCATGACGTTCCAGTGAGAGAGCACCATGTGTAAATGAAACACACACACACACACGCATTGGGGAGGACCAATATCATTGGCCTTATTATAGACAGATATTGGCATGGCATCAAAATGTAATATCGGAAATGATCGGTATTGGTTTTTACTCTTTTGATGACACATCTACACACCACACATATTATTCATCAAACTCATCAACTACTCCTTTCACTCAAAATGTCAAAATATGACAGATCTGCTGTGTAATTTTGAGTGATTTTTATTTGTTTGGCACAGCCGGTCTAACTCCAGTTGAAGTAGCTGCCATATTTTCCACAGTTAAAGTGTGATATGCGATGTTAGTTACATGAAATTATTTAGTTTTTCTTTTCTTCTTTTTTCGGGGGGGGGGGGGGGGGGGGCACATATATTGGTATTGATCTATATTGATACTGAACTTTAATAGTATATCGGATGTATCGGTATAAAGGCTGATATTGAAAGTCCCTACTTTATATATTGGTGTGTGTGTGTGTGTGTGTGTGTGTGTGTGTGTGTGTGTGTGTGTGTGTGTGTGTGTGTGTGTGTGTTAATGACTTAAAGTCCATTAAACAACTGTCAGCTGCTATCTGTTTTGTTTTCCCTTGGAGCTTTTCACTGTGAAATCTGCCTATAAAAAGTATTTCCATGAAAGCTGTCATGGTGAATCTGCAAACTAGGCTATGAACACAAACATGGTCCTCTTAGCTATCTTCCTTGAGAAGCTTCCGTTGAAACAGGAAGCCACAGTCCAAGTGACTGTGGATCGGACTAAATAAAAAGTGTTTTATTGTTCCTTTTGATCAACTGTGGTGTAGTTATGGCAAATCAGCCATGAGGAAATTACAAGTGGCTTATCAGGACGCTTTTAGAGTCTACTTAGACTCCTGTGATGGACTTCTGCAAGTCAGATGTTTGTTAGTAATAATGTTCCAAATTTTTATGCTGTTTTGAGGAATTATATGTATAAATGTATGTGTCGTCTGAATATGTCTAGTAACACTAGTCAGAGCATTGTCTAACCCAACATAGTGATATAAGATTTTCATCCTCTGCTTGAACATTGGTATACTTGTATGTATGTACAGGGATGATTATGTATTATTTTATATTCTCATCTTTAGAAATTGACAAAAAAATTTGTCTATAAAGTTTATATAATATATGTGTGTGTGTTTTTTTGTTGTTTTATTGACTTGTGCTGACAATTTCTTCTGCAAATGAATTTCCTGATAGATAGATAGATAGATAGATAGATAGATAGATAGATAGATAGATAGATAGATAGATAGATAGATAGATAGATAGATAGATAGATAGATAGATAGATAGATAGATAGATAGATAGATAGATAGATAGATAGATAGATGATTGATTGATTGATTGATTGACCGATAGATAGATTGATTGGTTGATTGGTTGATTGATGATTGATGATTGATTGATTGAACCAGAAACCCACATTGTCAAAACGAAATAAAGTTTAAAATAAAGGCGTTTTCTAGGTCCAAATGTCTTTTGTTGTCCGTGACTTCAAAGGGTGTTTTTCTTTTTAGGACTCTATAGTTTGACCTAAAGTTGAAGTGGTAGCAGCCAGCTGTTTCTCCTTCTCTATTATTAAGCGGAGAACCTATCAAACTAAAAGAAAGAAAACTATCTTATGTAGCGTCTCTCAAGAAGAAAATCATGAGGCGCTTCACAAGAACAAACACTTTAAATATAAAATAATTTATTTTAAATGATTTAAAAAAATTAAAAATTGAGATTAGAAATGTAAGGAAATGGAAAATAGAACATGAATAGGTAAGAGGGAAATCAGTGCATCCCGGGAAAGGTAGAGCTGGTAGAAAAGCAGAATAAGGAGAGAGTGGTGATGAAAGTCACGCTAAAGCCAGCTTGAACAGGTGAGTCTTCAGCTGCTTTTTAAAGGAGACCACTGAGTCCACTGATCTCAGGCTCAGGGGGAGAGAGGTCCAGAGTCTGGGGGCCACAGCAGCAAATGATCTGTCACCTTTGGTCTTTAGCCTGGTGCTGCACAACCAGTAGGCTTTGGTCACTGGACCTCAGGGACCTGCTGGGGGTGTAGGGACTGAGAAGATCACCAATGTAAGATGGTGCTTGTCCATGTAAGGCCCTATAGACCAGAACCAGGATCTTGAAATGAACCCTGAAGTTGACTGGCAGCCAGTGAAGCTGGAGGAGAAGCGGGGTGATGTGGGTGTGTTTGGAGGACTTGGTCAGAAGCCGAGCACAGGCATTCTGAACCACCTGTAGACGGTTCAGGGAGGTTCTGCTCAGACACGTGAAAAGAGAGTTACAGTAGTCTAAGTGTGAGGAGATGAAGGTGTGGAGAACCGTCTCATGTTCTGAGCGGGACAGAATGGGACTCAGCTTAGCAACGTTCCTGAGATGGAGGAAGAGCGAACAAGAGAATTGACAGGTGTTCCGTTGCTAAATATGCAAGTGTGTAACGAATGGAGGACCCAATAATAATAAATAATCATCAAACTTGTATAGCGCTTGTTTAGGACACTCAAAGACGCCTTCATGCACTCTCACATTCACACACTGCTGGTGATGGTAAGCTACTTTGTAGCCACAGCCGCCTGGTCTGACAGAGGCGAGGCTGCCATCGGCCCCTCTGACCACCGCCAACACAGGCAAGTTGGGTGAAATGTCTTGCCCAAGGACACAACAGCAGAACACCCCTGGTGGGAGCTGGAATTAAACCCATGACCCTCCAATCATGAGGCAACCCGCTCTACCACCTGAGCTACTGCTGCCCCAATGGTTGCTTTTGGTCTGAAACGTTACTGGCTGAAGTTTTTAGACAAATGCCAATGAACCACTTTGATATATTTCATTTATTAATCTCTATAACACAGTTATAGCTGTTAGCCTGCTATGTCAGAATGTTGTTAAGAGGCCTGGAAAATGGAAAATATTTTAAGCTAATTTGTTTAAATTTGCCATAGCAGCATTTAATGTGTCATCAGACCTTGAAATCAGCCTGAAATGCCCCCAAAATGCGGGAATGTGCGTGTGTGTAAAGTGTATGGGATTGTGATATAGAAAACGTGCAGGAGTCCGCTGTCATTCAGTGTTTGTGCGTTTTAAAGGAAAGGGAGGGGCCCGGCTCGGCCCGGCCCGGGCCCCCAGCTCAGCAGACATCGTGGCTGCGTTTGTCGCAGTGACACAACTTGTCCTCCCGTCGACCACCACTTCCCCAGGTGGAGTCCTTCGGACGGGACATGCAAATCTGTCCCTAGTCTCTGTGACGGTAAACCTCACCGTCGGCCACCGCGGGAGGGTTTCCCCCGTCCGCTGCTGTGACGGGGATCTGGCGCAGAACTGACAGACAGATAACGGCTTCTCCCCGGCCGGCGCCGGGAGCCTCCGACCGGCCGCTGGGAACCGGGAGGGACTGGCTAGCGGGAAGCTAACTACCGTTAGCCCAGGATATCCTTTCACCCTAGCGTCCTCTTGACAGTTTTGACATCAAGGCAGAAGGTATGTAACGGAACTAAATTTGTTTTACTTCTAACGTTTTCTCGACGCACTCTTTTTTTTTAAATGGTGTATTCCCAGGGAGGACAGACCTAGCATTAGCATTTAGCCTACAAACCGGTGGATATTATCCCCAGTATGCGTTTTTAAAATGACACAGGTTGCTTAGTAAAAGTGCTGACAGAATTGACCATTAACTTATTTTTTTTTTGTAATTATTTAAATGGTATTTTATGTGTTAGTCCTCCGTCATTCCCGAACACCCATCTTTGTCTAGCTAGCCACATGAATCACATATGCTCTCCTAGCTGAGATGGTGTTTTGGTTTCAGTCCTCCCAACAAACGTTTAAGCGACGGCGTGAAGATGGATTGAAAGATGAAGGGTGGAACTTTCCCATCATCCCACTAGGAGGGCGTCTCTCAAAGGTATGCCTCGTTCACAGCACCTCTGGTTGTACACTGACGTCTTTCTGTTACCTTTATAGGAGCTAATTTTGTTGCTCGATCTCTAGTGTGTCACAAATGTTTCGCCTGAATTCCTTTGGTGGTACAAGTGGCCAAACCCGCAGTTAACCACAGATAAATAAAAGTTTCAGACACTTAGTATAAGTTTAATCCTGCAGCCTGCCCAAAGACAGAGCTGTTTTGTAGTTTTGTGTCAACATTCAAAGCAAGTCTTTGGCCAATGTTTCCCCACATCCTGTGTTTTCAGGAAGCTTCCTCTTTTGTCCTTCGCTGCATCCTGATCAGGATCGCAGAACTACCCTGTGGTGTTTTTTGTACTAGTTTAAGATTTTTTTAAGCCTTTTTCCCCATTTGTTATTTTGTTTATTTTCTCTCAATGTGTCTTCTGCGAACTGTGGCACATTTCCACGCCTGTCCAGATACTGCTTTCTTTTTCACTTGTCATGTTTTACACTAAAATCTATATTGCAATATAATTTGAAAAATGTGCGGTAACGGTATATATTGCGATATATGATTTTCTTTTTTTCTCGACCGGAAAAGGGTGGCTTGCCACCTCCGGGTCGGGGGAGAGGTCCTACCTCAAGTGGAGGAGTTCAAGTATCTCGGGGTCTTGTTCACGAGTGAGGGTAGGAGGGATTGGGAGATCGACAGGCGGATTGGTTCGGCGTCTGCAGTGATGCGGACGCTGAGCCGATCTGTCGTGGGGAAGAGGGAGCTGAGCCAGAAAGCCAGGCTCTCGATTTACCGGTCGATCTACGTCCCAATCCTCACCTATGGTCATGAGCTTTGGGTAATGACCGAAAGAACGAGATCGCGGATACAAGCGGCCGAAATGAGTTTCCTCCGTAGGGTGGCCGGGCTCAGCCTTAGAGATAGGGTGAGGAGCTCGGACATTCGGGAGGGACTCGGAGTAGAACCGCTGCTCCTCCGGATCGAAAGGAGCTAGTTGAGGTGGTTTGGGCATCTGGTCAGGATGCCTCCTGGACGCCTCCCCGGGGAGGTGTTTCGGGCATGTCCTGCCGGCAGAAGGCCCCCGGGTCGACCCAGGACACGTTGGAGAGGTTACATCTCCAATCTGGTCCGGGAACGCCTTGGGGTCCTGCCGGAGGAGCTGGTGGACAAGGCCGGGGAGAGGACGGCCTGGAGCTCCCTAGTTGGGATGCTGCCCCCGCGACCCGGACCCGGATAAGCGGAGGAAGACGACGACGACGACGATTTTCTTTTTTATACATGTCAAAAACAACTGTTTCTAAACATACTCTCATACCAGATACATTGCTGCAGCAGAATAAACACACTTCAAAAAGTATAAAATGCCAAATGACTTGGAGATGAGTTTTCTTCCACAAGCGCTCAGTTTTTCGGCATTGGTGCATTAGGCTGCGAAGGCTGTCATTAAACCAGGGAGAAGGGTTCACTGCAGGAACTGATCTGGTTCTGACAAGACAGATGTTGTCCCGAATGGACACTGAGAAGTTAAGGAATCTGGGTCGTTATCAGAAGAACAGGGTGGATCAGAAGCAGCAGAAAAATTGCTAGCTGTGCTCTCATTAAGAAAACGAGAACTAACCATACGGCGAGCAGGAGGTGGGGACGCAGAAACTGACAAGTTAAAGAAAATGCAATGGTGATCTGAAATATAAACGTCCTCAGGACAAACACTGTCAGCATTTAGACTCAGGGTAAAACAAAGGTCTAGAGTGTGCCCCCTGGTGTGTGTGGGGCCAGAAACATGCTGGGTAAAGCTGAAGGAGTCCATAAGGCTGGAGAAATTCATGGCAAAGTGATCAGAGGGATCATCAACGTGGAGGATAGAAAGTCACTTAACTAGGTTTTTAGGTTACCAATTCTAGTTTTCTCTCTAGCACTAAATATGTAAAACGTACATCTTTTACCAGAGTATCTCTGATAGTCTATCCCACTTTGTAAGTGACTGTCTGGACAGTATATTTTGTACAAAGTTTCAACTGAACTTGAGTTGTTTAATTGTATATTATTAGAGCTATTTATTCTTTCTTATTATTTACAATATTGTTAATGTGTTCCTGGGTTAATTTTAGGGCTGCACAATATATCGTAAATATATCGTTATTGTGATATCAGCATGCACAATACTCGTATCTCGAAGAACAGATAAATATCGCAATGAATGGTCAGCTCAAATGTTTGCTACACGTAATGCATTCTGTCAATGAAACGGAAGCATTATGTTTTTTTAACGAATCAAATAAAGCTCTTCACCCATTTGGCCAATTGGGTGGGTTCTCATAGGTAAGATCCCCCCCCCCCCCCCCCCCCCCCCAAGGTGCATGGCACTTGATTTTGATGGTTAGCAAACACCTGAGTTAGCTTTGTTCTGCTCTTTCTGCTGATTCTACTTTTCCGGGGATCCACTGATTGCCTTTTCGTTTTCCTTTCCTCACATCTTTTGCTTTTCTCATTTTTATGATTTTTTAAATTTCTTTGTTTTTGATTATTTTTGTTCTTGACTTAAGTTTTTATTTATCGCAAGTAATATTGTCATCGCAATATTAATAATTGTTACCGAAAATCGCAAGTTTTCCTAATATCGTGCAGCCCTAGTTAATTTATATTATTGGGTCATCTTTGTTGATTACTAATGATTAAATCTTGTTTTTGTTTGCTTTTTGTAGAAAAACTGTGTGCCCATTCTCTAAAACTAAAGAGAATGGTCTCAGACCGGCATACACTGGAGAGGGTCTATGATTTTTTTAACTGAGCAAGAAAGGAAATGAATTATAAAATGCAACTTTCTAGTTTCGCGCATTGGACTTTTTTTTTCTTGCTTGTATAAAAGTGTCACCAACATGCAGCTGTGGTATCTTTTTATTTTGAATGATTGGTTTGACAAACTGGAATTGCCATAACATATGTCTCTAATAAATAATATTGCAAATAGGAGCTGACATTGAACACTTCAAAACCAAACACGTCATCACTGAGGCACGTTTGCATATTTGTAACTTCGTCATGTGACAAAGGGACTTCCTACAACTACGGGAAGGACTTTACTGTAATAAGTCTGGGCAGACATGAAAGCTCAACATCTCTTCTTTCAAAAAACATTTGAGTTTTTCTGATGTAACAAACTCTTGCAGAGTTATGGTGATGCGAAGGGAGCGTGCAGAAATGTGTCTGTTACAAGACATTTGGTGACAGAGGGTTAAGCAGTGCTTCCAGCCTGTGCGCATCATACATAAGCAAGTCTAAACTTGTATTTCGGTGCTGCTAATAACTTTTTCGTGTTGTGCTCTGCAGCCTAATTGTGTAACTAAGTTGAGAGACTTGAGAGGAAGATGCCTCCGAGGCCATCCTCAGGGGAGCTATGGGGAATCCACTTGATGCCTCCAAGGTTTGACTCCCTTGACACCATTATATGTGTTTATACTTAAATATGGTGTGGAGATGGAAATTAAATACTGAACACATTGATGCTTGGTGTGTACAGGATCTTGGTGGACTGCCTGCTGCCCAATGGGATGATTCTCACCCTAGAGTGTCTTCGAGAGGCCGCACTCAATACCATCAAACATGAGCTGTTTAAGGAGGTCAGAAAGTATCCTCTCCATCACCTCCTACAGGAGGAGACATCGTACATCTTTGTCAGTGTTACACAGGTAGGAATGTCTCCAGATGAGCAAAGATGAGTCTGTTGGTTCTTTCTGATCCAGTTTAACAACCTTAGCTGTGTTTCCACCTTACAAGCTCCAGAACATTTCTGGGATGGTAAAGGTGACGGGGAAAATATGTTGGCGCAGTCCTCTCAGCCATTGTGTCTCCATACAAAATTGTCCCTTTGCTAAGACGTCAGCATATTGTGGCGATTTTGGTAGATTGTGTCACTGAAAGTGCCAAAAGCCGTAGACATTAATAACATTAAAGATAATTTACGCTGATCAAAGGACGGGGTGAGCGGCTGTTTGATTTATAAAGCAGTTCCCAGAAGAAATGTCATTTTCTTACGTACTCTGTCGGAGACCACAAAGAGGTGTAAATTATGGCACCTTGGAGGGAGTTCTGGCACATTTTGGCATTGGGAGTTTAGAGATTGAAAAGCTCTGTCAACATGGCTTATTTCATTATCCTTCTGTTCCACTTCACCAACAACTCTTTCTTTTTTGAAAAGGCCAGTTGTTTGGCGACATCATTCCATATTGTTTCCAACTGATCAGCATGAGTTAACCACAAGTCTCGCCCAGCAACTCTACTGGTCCATTTTCTGAACATACACAAGCTCAGATATTCAGTTGGTTGCTGAAATTGCTCAGACAGTGGTCTTTTTCAGGGTATCCGCGGGTCCTTAAAAAGTCTTACATTTGCTTTTCCAAATTTAAGGCCTTAAAAATCCTTAAAAATGACAAATAATCCTTAAATACAGTTTCCAAAGGTCTTAAATTACCAAAGACCCAATAAACAAGATTATTTTATTTCAATTTTCATGAATTTCTAGTTAGTGTTCAGCATTTTTTGTGTATGATATTGGCATAAGCGGAACCGTACACATTCAGTTGGTATTGAAAGGGGGCTTTTTTAGATGAGCACATTAGCTGGTTAAGCTAGTGGGAGATTGCACCATGGGGATGTGGAACTTTTATGGTAACTGGATGGCTAATCCCACATTTGCAATAGCTGGAAATTATAGTTTAAATTTAATTTTAAAAAGTAGCTTAAATTTGGTCAAATTGGCCTTAAAAAAGGTCTTAAAAAGTCTTAAATTTGGCTCCCTTAAACCTGCAGATACCCTGCTTTTTGAGCCGGCCTGGCGAAATGGAGACACACGCACACGGTAAAGGTTCGGTAAAATTACCAGAAGTTTTGATTGTGGAAACGGGCCTACGGCCATCTTTCTTTTTTGTGGTTCAGGCCATGCAATAACGGTTTCTCAGTGCAACAAGCAAAACGCATGTGCAGATCAATGCCTTACTTGGGGAGATCTTGATTTACCACAATGAAATTTCAGCCTTTTGAAACAAATCACAGTGTGCTTTGTCAAAAACTCACATGTCAAGTCGTCAAAAGTCAAGTCAAAGTCATTTATTGTCATTTCTACCACATGTGCAAGACATACAGAGAAACGAAATTGAGTCAACGAAAGCATCAATCCAGCCTGCTGACGCTGAAGATTTGAACGATCAGTCTGTCCTTCTTCTCACTCTGACTCTGCCCTCCTCACAGCTCTCATCACAAGTGCCTAAAAACAAAATTTCTACCTTTTTTTTCCCCCCTGATACATCAGGAAGCAGAGCGGGAAGAGTTCTACGATGAGACCCGAAGGCTGTGTGATCTTCGACTCTTCCAGCCGTTCCTCAAAGTCATTGAACCAGTTGGCAACAGAGAGGAAAAGATCCTAAACCGAGAAATTGGTGAGCGGTTCTTCTTGTTGATGAGCCATCTAATGGTCCAATACATGCGTAATGCGTAATATATACACTGTCTTTCTTGAAGGTTTTGCCATTGGTATGCCTGTGTGTGAATTTGACCTGGTGAAGGACCCAGAGGTTCAGGACTTCAGGAGGAACATCTTGAATGTGTGTAAAGATTCAGTGGAGCTGAGAGATTCCAGTGGGCCTCACAGCAGGGCACTCTATGTTTACCCCCCCAACGTAGAGTCCACGCAGGAGCTTCCTAAACACATTTATAGCAAACTTGACAAAGGTGCGAAAGGTTTATCTCCAACTATTAAATTATTACTCTGTCTTGATGAAAATACTTATCTCAGTTACTCTTTTCTTAGGCTTTTCTAAGTCTTGTCTGTGTTTTAGGCCAGATCATCGTTGTAATATGGGTGATCGTTTCCCCTAACAACGACAAACAAAAGTATACGCTGAAGATCAACCACGACTGTGTGCCTGAACAGGTGGGATCAGTCGACATTCATTGTGACATTTGATGGAAGAAAGCACATCTTCCCAAAGTGCCATTCAGTGCACCAAGCACTAATGTCAGCTGTTTGAATTAATCATGCCCTGAAGGTGATTGCAGAGGCCATTCGCAAGAAGACACGCAGCATGCTGCTGTCCCCCGAACAGCTGAAGATGTGTGTTCAGGAATATCAGGGGAAATACATCCTGAAAGTTTGTGGTTGTGATGAATATCTGCTGGAAAAGTACCCTATTAGCCAGTATAAGGTAAGAGACGGCTCACCGGTTTAGACCCAAGCGCTTCACACATTGGGTTTTAAACTATAGAAGGGTGTTGAATAGGGCTGAACAATATATCGTAAATATATCGTTATCATGATATCCACATGCACAAAATGCACATCACAAAGAACAGATAAATATCGCACTGACTGGTCAGCGCAAATGTTTGCTACACAATTCTGTCTATCAAACGGAAGCATTATGATTTTTTAACAAATCAAATAGAGCTCTTCAGCCATTTGGCCGATTGGGTGGGCTCTAATAGGTTAGATGCCCCGCCCCCGAGGGGGACAGCACTTAATTTTGATGGTTAGCAAACACCTGAGTTAGCTTTGCTCTGCTGCTGGATCCACTGATCCTTTTTTGTTCATTTTGTTTTTCCCTTTCCTCACATCTTTTGCTTTTTTTTTTCATTTTTATGATTTTTTTATTACTCTGTTTTTGATTATTTTTGTTCCTTAAAGGGACGTTATGGAAGTTTGACAGCCAAAACATGTATAGAAATAATAAATGTCTTCTTCATACATTCTCCTGCAATGCCCTGGTCCTGTAGAATGAGCCCTGGCATTTTTACTGTGATTGCCTGTTTTTCTGTAAAATCACAGAAAAAGAGAGATGCTCGGGTCGAGCAGGCTGCTTCATGCGCGTTCACGCTCAGACATAGCCCTCCGCACCGTTCTTAAATGGTACAGATACAAGTGACGTCACTGGCGCGGTAGCTCGCCTAGTAAGACGTCGGACTTTCATGCAGAAGACCTGGGTTCAATTCTGGATGTGAACATAGTTTATTTAGTTTCTTTTTTACATTAATGGTATATTTTTTACAGTAAGATGCCCAAATTGCTATGTGAGACTCGCCGAACGGCGTTGAATTCACGGATAAAAAAAGTTGTGGGTTCAACTTTCATTTTGGAACAATTTTTCAAGCAAGGGAAGGGAATGATCTGAGCATGCAGGAGGACTGACCCATCATAAACCTTTGTCGGCTGTGCTGAAGAGAAAGGTACAGAACCAAATTATTTAATTAATTAGCTGCGTGTTCTCCTGTCCTCTGTCCTCCGGGCCACACACACACACACACACACGGAGCTGACTGTCTCAGCTGTTATTTTCGCTAAGGAGTGTGCACGTACACTTTATAACATTATAGGCTATATTTTAGGGATGATGTAATCCAAGTTAATCTGTTTCTCGATGTATATCTTCTAGTACATTCGTAGTTGCATCATGCTAAGCAGGATGCCCAACCTGATGCTTATGGCTAAAGACAGCTTGTACACCCAGTTGCCTACGGACAGCTTCGTCATGCCATCATACTCCAGACGGATCTCCACGGCAACATCATATATGAATGGAGAGGCAGCTTCCAAGTCTCTGTGGACCATCAATGGAACCCTTCGGATACGAATCCTTTGTGCCACTTATGTTAACGTGAATATACGGGACATAGACAAGGTAACGTCAGGGTTGTTCAACACATTTTGACTCTTAATAATCTGAACACTGTTATGTTTGTATGGGTCACACGAGAGTGTTTGTCTTGGAGTCGTATTGGCTGGCTGTTTTTTCAGTTGTGCACAATATCCTATCTTCCTGCTTCCTCACATCCTGTTGAAACAAACAGTCATTGTGGAAGTCCCTCGTGAAAAAGCCCAACCAACGGAAATCAGTTCTGTTACTCGTTGGCTTTCTGGAAAACCTTTTCAAAGCTGACAGAAACGACCGAACTTTCTTCTTGTTATTGTTTGAACTGTCCTAAAATCTCCTTCGTATCTGCTCTCAACCTTTTAGATCTATGTGAGAACAGGAATTTATCATGGAGGTGAACAAATGTGTGACAACGTCAACACGCAGAGAGTCCCCTGCTCTAATCCCAGGTAACTAATCCTCCGTCAGCGATAAAAACTGGACCTCTGCATTTTGATAATATTGTTAACAATAGGGATGAAAATGAAGTATCATCCAATTATAGCTTCTTCTGTTTGTGATTATTATTTCCGGAAATCTACCAAAAACCTTCAGTTGTCCGTCCGCACCATTAATTTACTTTAAGCAGTCCGAGGCAGGGGGGTAACAGTTTAATGCTGGATGGCAACACCAAACAGCTGTATTGTATTCCTGCTTAACCTGTCCCGATTGTCACTTATATTGCTGCTGAAAGAGAGTCACTTTAAATTAACTCATTCGCTGCCAGCGTTTCTCGCCGTTTTTACTGTTTTCTTAAGAGTGGCAGAACGTTGCGCGCTAGGATGATGTCGACGCCAAAACAACCAAAACAAAGCGGAGACTCGCCTCTTACATCAGGAAGAATCTGCGCTTTTCGAGCTTTATCCATTCTTTCGTAATCCGTTGTTGAATTGTGATCGGCAGAAGCTTTTCCGGTTCGCGCCTCACTTTTTTTTACAGCAGAGGCCCAAAATGATCTCCTAACACATGGATTTTCTGCTTCCTGATCACGTGACGTGTGACGTACGCAGATGAAGATCGGCTTCAGAGCTGAGATGTTTGTTCTCACGGTGCGGGGGCTCGTCCGACGCCCACACAGTAAAAAAATGCAAATGACGACTTTAGCCGTCATTGGCGGTGAATGAGTTAAGTCTTGGTCAACGAGTCTCTTCAAAAGGAAAACCACTGCAGAGAGGAGCCACCTGAATGTGTCAGAAGTTTGATAAGCCTAAGAAAACTGCACATCCAAACTTTTTCTAATTTAAAGCCTTGGATTGTGGTACCTGACAGCTTGTCTAAAACAAAAATAATAGCATGTCTATCTTTCTCTCTGCAGGTGGAATGAGTGGCTCACCTATGACATGTACATTCCTGATATCCCTCGAGCTGCCAGACTCTGCCTCTCCGTCTGCTCTGTGAAGGGCCGAAAGGGAGCCAAAGAGGTACAGCAGCACAACGACATACACTTCAGTGGTAGGGTCCACTTTCTACAGGGTTGAAATTCAAAGTGTATGCTTTGACCCAACTAAGACATTCAGGGCACATTTTATCTACATTAGTCTTTAGTGGGTGCTTGAGTGTTGACTATGAAAGTGCTGTAGTGTGTGTGTGTGTGTGTGTGTGTGTGTGTGTAAGCTGTGGTGTCATCTTTGGTTCTGTTTAATTACTAATCAGTTATGGGTGCTGTGCTAGCAGGAAGCATGAACTCAGACAGAACCAGCAGGAGGGAGTTCACCAGTCATGTTGGAATGTTTTCCTGTGCTAAACACGCGTGCAGGAAGTGCTTTTAGGCAAAAGCAAACAAAAACATCTTGTAACACAAACTAAAATAATGTGGATAATGAAAAATAACTAGATCTAAAAGATATTACTCATTTAGCGATTTATTTTCTTCAATATAAAAGGGGTCTTCTCCAAAAACTAAACTCTGTGTGTGTGTGCGTGTGTGTGTGTGTGTGTGTGTGTGTGTGTGTGTGCGCGGGCGCGTGTGTGTGAATGCCAGACATGGATATTGTAACACACACCTAAGGCGAGTCCTGTCTGCTGCCCTGTGAAACTAGGTTGATGTCAGGCTAGCGGACGTTCTTTCACGCCCGTCTGAATTAAAGATAAACAGTTTACTGCATCAGGCTTTTGTTGCACCGCCTGCTATAAATAGGTGCATTTTTTCTGGCTGTCTGGTCGTAGCTGTGTCAGTTGCTTTTTGTCACCTGGTTCTTTCGACACCCCTCTTTTGAAAAAGCGTCTTGAAAATTATAATTTTTTTTTATTGATGAAAACAATTTTTAAAGCTTATTTATTCACTTTAAATTTTATAGTAAGTTAATTTTATTCCATAAAAACAAAAGTAATTTAAAGATTGCTTTAAAAAGAAACCATGTTCTCCAGCAAATATCTTTTATTATTTTTTAAGAATCTTTTTTTTATTTATACATTTTGATGTTTAGGTTACTTGTCTGTCAACATAAATGCTTCCCAAGGATTACACATTATATATTAAAGACCAAGTGAACTTATGTTTTCAACGCATTTGCATTGCTTGTGTATATGAATGCCTTGTGAGTCAACCTCTGTGGGGGGAAAAAAGCTCTGGCGCTCCTGTTTCAGGAACTAGAACTGAGCTAAAACAGCAGCATCTGGAGTCTTATTTTCTGATATTCAGACATCTCATCTCTGATTGGCTAACAGCAATGCGACTATCACTGTTTGCTCAGCAACGTTGATGTTTTATCTTCAAAGTAACACAAGCCTGAAGGAGTTCTGCTGTGTTGTAGAGTTGCAAACGCTAATGGCTAGCTTTTATTAGCCGAGACGTGTTCTGTTCTCTCCTGGATGCTAAACCAACAACAGCCTCCCCCTTCGCGAGCCCAGACGTGACGAAGATCTGTCAGGCTTTTCTAGTCCGAGAGTTTCACCGTCTATTCTCTATGCAAGAAATCGGAATCGAAGACTTTTTTCATGTTAAACTCAGAGTGACTGATATTTTCCAAAATAAGAAGAACAAAACAGTTTCTCAGTGAAATTGGTCTTTAAAGGTGCATTATGGAAGTTTGACAGCCAAAACATGTATAGAAATAATAAATGCCTTCTTCATACATTCTCCTGCAGTGCCCTGGTCCTGTAGAATGAGCCCTGGCATTTTTACTGCGATTGCCCGTTTTTCTGTAAAATCACAGAAAAAGAGAGATGCTCGGGTCGAGCAGGCTGCTTGATGCACGTTCACGCTCAGGCATCGCCCGTAGCATTTGCTATCTGTGGCCTTAGCAGCAGAGAGAGAGGCAGTGCCACCTTTTCGCTGTTCCTAATGCCTAGTGACAAACCTAGCTACATTTCTGAGGACCCTTAGCTACTTTCTTCTAGATATTTCCTACATTTCTGAGGATCACCGTCAGGGTTCAGTCTGTGATATATTCTTTGTTTCTCTTCAGCAGGGCTCTCCAACCTTTTTGGGCCCGTGAGCTACTTTTACAAACTGAAAGTACAGAAGAGCTACGGCTATCTGATTTATTCACATTAATACATTCCATGTGTGAATATGCTTACTATTGTAACATGCATTGTATTCACAAGTTGATTTCTCTGTATTTTAAAACATCAATATTATTAAAAAAAAAAAGAAAATTGTGACAATCTGAAAATCAAACTAAAGAAACATTTTGTTTATTAATCAATCCGATACTTTCAGATAATGGAATACAAATCTACTTTGTGTGAATGATTTGACATTTTTTATGATTGGATCAGTAACATAGCTTTTTGAGCACATTTAAATGAACAAATACTTCCCAAAACTATAGAATGCTTTTTAAAGAAGATCTGGTGTTCTTTAGGTGGCCTTTAATGCAAAACCTTTCAAGTAAGCTAAAGGTATTTTAAATCAAATACAAGCTAAATGCTAAATAGTTTGAATTATAAAACAGAAATAACATTACTTCCAGCTTTCCTGATTTCTAGAAATTTTTATGGGGTTCTTTTGGCTCATGAATGTTAAGTTTTGCTTCTTTAGTAAATAACTGCAGGTAAAATGATGTTTTGCTGCGTTTATTGTAGACAATGTTAAAATGAGGCTGGAGGTTTATTCTTTTTCTCTGGATCAGCTGATCTGTGTGTGTGTGTGTGTGTGTGTGTGTGTGTGTGTGTGTGTGTGTGTGTGTGTGTGTGTTGTGTGTGTGTTGTGTGTTGTGTGTGTGTGTGTGTGTGTGTGTGTGTGAGAGAGAGAGAAATCGTGTTTTCTGGTTTTCAGTTTGCGTTAACGAGCTGCTACCGCAGACAGGGCTTTACTGTCGCGCAGATTATTTTACTGAGGATGTTTTTCTGAAACCAGGTCTGTATGACCGACGTCACCCCGTCTCCTTTAGGAGAGTGTCTTTATCCGCCTGCAGCCGCTGAGGTACAGACAGGGATCTGTGTTGCAACCTGAGCAATTAATCTGCGAACTTCCAGTAAAACACGTTTGCTGAAAGATTTGCACAATAATCAGATTTTTATTTTACTTCCACAAAAGGCCAATTGTATGATTAGATATTACAGACAACGGGGACGGCCTGCCATCAAATTGAAAAGTCTTCCCTCATTGATTAAAGTCAGGCAGGATGGCTCGCTGGCTGCCTCCTGGCGAGCGGCGTGTTGGAGACCCCTGCTCTTCAACTAAATAGTTCTGGAAAATACTTGATTAAAATCTTTTGTTTAACTGAAATGATCTCCTCACATCTTAAAACAAACAAGGAAAACATGCAGCAGGTATTTCTACTTTTTGCCTGAAGTACCAGAGAGCCATCATAATTTAGCTTTTGTTTCTGTTTCCCAGGAGCACTGTCCACTAGCCTGGGGCAACATCAACCTTTTCGACTACACTCACACTCTGGTAGCAAGCAAGATGGCTCTGAACCTCTGGCCTGTTCCTCATGGCCTTGAAGACCTTCTCAACCCCATCGGAGTCACGGGTTCAAACCCCAATAAGGTACTTGGCATTACCCCCCCCCCCCCCCAAAAAAATCAGTAGGCAGATGATTTTCATGTGAGTTCTTCGTGTTTGTGTAGGAAACGCCGTGTCTGGAACTGGAATTCGACCACTTCAGCAGTCCTGTCAAATACCCAGACATGAATGCTGTGGAGGATCATGCAAACTGGACCATCTCAAGGGAGCTGGGTTTTAACTACAACCTGTCCGGACAGGTAACCCGTCTGTCATGAGAACTCCTAATTCTGCTGTGTTGTGCAGAAACTCTACTTTCATACAGTTTTACTCTAGACAGAGTTTTTTATTGTCAGAGGTTTTAGCATTGATTAGTTCGGACCAAAGCTGCCATAAACTGATGTGACCAGATGCACGGAAGCTTCCTTATCTTCTGAAGACTCATTAAACTCCAACCACACACACACACACACGCACACACTGGTTTTTCTTCAGTCTCCCGTGTGTTTTAGCTGCTGACCAGAGAAGAGGCCGTTATGGTTGGTTTGTGAAGAGCGTTGCTTTAATATAACGCTTCATAACCACTTTCCCACCTTGTAAACCTCCTAAACCATGAAATACTTGTATTTATAAAGTGACGCGTAGCGGATGTTCTGGACAAATATCTGACGATAGAACTTGTTAACTGGGTTTCTGCCAGCTCGTTTCATGACTCGGTAATGCCAGTTTAAGTTACTCCTCTCAGTTATTCATGATGGTGTAGATGATGCTCTGTCTGATCAGATTTCTACATGATGTGTTCATGAGAACCGTGACTCTTGCCGTGTTAATGTGACATGCTGACAATAGCTTACTGTGTGAGAGGATGTGCTGGTAAATGTGAGGAGCGACTGTGTGATTTAACGTATGATTAGATTATTTGTACTCGCCTCGAGCCTAATTAAATGTTAGATTAGCTAAATAAATCAAATTCTGTTACTACTGCTTGTTTTGGCCACAGAGAGAGCGTAGGAGACTATTAGCAGCTGGATAGTGACTGTTCTGGTGTTAGCTCTGGTCAAGTAACAGTGACGTGTCTCAGAGTGTCTGTTGGCTTTCAGAGCAACCGCGTGGCCAGAGATCACGCCCTGACGGAGAGTGACACTGAACAGCTGAGACAGCTGAGCAACAGGGACCCTCTGTCAGAAATCACTGAGCAGGAGAAAGATTTCCTCTGGAGACACCGGTAATTAAATGGACATCACAGTAATTAATCACACCGCTCATACGCCGAAGAGCTAAAGATTATCGCCCGTATGAAAGGACATCAGCGTATTCCTGTTTTTCGTTTCCTGACAGGCATTACTGCATGAACTTTCCAGAGATTCTTCCCAAGATCCTCCTGGCTGTCAAATGGAACTCCCGAGATGAGGTGGCACAGGTAACACACACTCATCGTGTTGAAGGTCGGCATACAGAGCATCTAGAAAAATGTGCTTTTTCAAGAAAAAATAAACGAAACCAAGAATATTCCATTATAGGATTGCCCTATAAATTTTACCTGACCTTCGCAGTATGTGTGCCTCATTTCCCCAGGCTAGCCTGAAAGCACTGCTGTCTACAGCAAAAGTTCTCATTACCGTTACTCAGACATGTTGGTTCTACTGATCGCAGCAGCATTACGCTCTCCTGTAGATTACTAGTGAGTTGTCATTTGTGTGTCTGCCAGATGTATTGTCTATTGAAGGAATGGCCATCTATCCGTCCTGAGCAGGCCATGGAACTGTTGGACTGTAACTATCCAGACCCCATGGTCCGGCACTTTGCTGTGCGCTGCCTTGAGAAGTACTTGACTGATGACAAACTGTCCCAGTACCTCATCCAGCTGGTGCAGGTGGGTTTCACTCAGATGGAAAAGTCTTACATTAAAGAGCAGGTCCACTGATAAACCATTTTTTACTTATTACTTTTAAAATGATCAGTCACTTTGACTTTTTCAAGCAGACTGAAATATATTTTCTACCTCTTATCTCCTGCATTAGCTTCAGGTAGAAAATAGATGCTCAGTCCAGAAAAATCGGACAGATCTACGTCAAACTGTCACTTAATATCTATGGACTCACCCATTCAATTTAATTCAAGTTTATTTTAATAGCACCAAATCACGACAAGAGTCGTCTCAAGGCACTTCACACAGTAAACATTCCAATACAGGTCAGTTCATTAAGCCAATCAGAAAAAAGTTTCCTATATAAGGAACCCAGCCGGTTGCATTTACAGCAATCCTCATACGAAGCAAGCATGCAGCGACAGTGGAGAGGAAAACTCCCTTTTAACGGGAAGAAACCTCCAGAGGATCCTGGCTCAGTATAGAGCTCCGGACGTCACGTGACTCTCAGAGAGTAGACGCCATGTTGGCAGGCAACAAAGGTAAACAAAATGAACGGGATCGGCTTGGATTTTACTCAGTCGGAGTTTACTTCACTCTTTAAAACCGAAGAAATCGTTTTATATTGTTAGAAATTAAATAGACTAAACATGTCCGACCCTTACCGTGCCCCTGGGATACTTTTTAAAAACGCCAGAAGCTGTCGAAGTGGACTTCTTACCGGACCTGGCCGGGGAACGCCTTGGGATTTCCCCAGAGGAGCTGGCCCAAGTGGCTGGGGAGAGGGAAGTCTGGGCCTCTCGACTTGGGCTACTGCCCCCGCAACCCGACTCCGGACAAGCGGATGAAAATGGATGGATGAATGGACAAATAACAGATTTACATATAAGATGTTTAAATAGAGTGCTGTGCTGTTTGAATGTATAAACTGAACGCCAAGAGAAATCACTAGTTTGATTGTTTTCCATGAATAAAATAAATATGTCAGGTAGGAGCGTCTCAGGATCTGTCTGAGATCTGTCTCGGTGAGACAGATAATAGCAATCCAAAGTGCTTTTTATGTGTGATCTGACAATTGATCAACCATTGCTTAAAAATTAAATACAACTTAGCCGGTTAATTGTTGTGATCATAAATCATGCAAACGGCAGCACGCAGAAATCACGAGGCAACGTTTTACGTGATGTTTACTTGTTACTATGAGTAATGAGACAGAAAAAGCCACGCCAAAATAAGTTTAGGAAGCCCACTCAGAATCGTAATGAAAGCATTTAAAATAAATACCATACACAGTTGAGGAAACGTTGGTTTAAGTACCTGATATGAAGCGGTCGCTGCATAAGCGAAAACTACTCTCGGGGTCCCACAGCTTCATTTTAGCCCGTCACTAGTGCGTTTTATTACAATGATCCAACGTTTGCGGCATTCCGGATCTTGGGGAATCCTGTAGATGGCTCATTCCTTATGTCGTCCGCGTCTGTTCTGCATCCTGGGGCACAACAGGAATCTACCATATTTCCCGTTTGACTGAGTTTTCTGACAATATGGCGCCGTTTCGATTTGAACTGTTGCATGCCGGGAGAAGTGACGTCAACTGCCGGAGCTCTATAAGCAGCCATCCACCACGACTCACTGGGGATCGAGAAGACAGAGCAGACACACACACACACACCAAGTAGTGTTTCTATGGTTACATTGGGATTTCTTAGTAAATATTCTATTTGGTGAGAGATGAACTTTATTGTATTTATCCTAGTGAATCTATAATTAAACGTGTAAACTAGTAGTAGCACATTCAATGTCCCGTTCCGATATTGGATTACTTTCAATATCGGAACAGAACATCCCTATAAAAGAGTTCATGTGCCTTTTTGGTGTAGAGGAAACGACTCTAGGAGAAAATACCTCAAAAGGACTGGTTTCAGCTAACTGTGCTTCTTCTGTAGGTGTTAAAATATGAGCAGTACCTGGACAATCCACTGGCTCGCTTCCTCCTCAAGAAGGCCTTAACAAACCAAAGGATAGGACATTTCTTCTTCTGGCATCTCAAGTGAGTCTCCCATTTAGACTGTTTTCATCCCAGACAGCTGAAAATTGTATTGACCCCCCCTGCATGACCCATGCGACCTCTCCACAGGTCAGAAATGCACAATAAAACTGTGAGTCAGAGGTTTGGGCTTCTTTTGGAGTCCTACTGCAGGGCCTGTGGCATGTACCTCAAACACCTGAGCAGACAGGTAGAGGCCATGGAGAAGCTCATCAACCTTACCGACATCCTCAAACAGGAAAAGAAGGATGAGACTCAGAAGGTCAGATGGTGGCAACCAACAGGCTGTTTCCCATGATTAAGGCCTAGTCCACACGTAGCCGGGGTTTTTTGAAAACGAATATCCGCCCCTCCAAAAACTTGCATCCACACCACCGCGTTTTAAAAACAAACTGTCCACACGTACCCGGATAAATACGTTGTTAAGGACATGCCAGACCTGTAGGCGGCAGTACTTCCCCCGTTCTTAACCTCGTCCTTCGTCTGTGGTCTTCCGCAAGGAGCAGTAATTCCTCTTGCAAAAACAAACAAGCAGAAAGCGCTTGGACAACTGATGGATCGGGTAGTGACAGAGTGCAGCTCTGAGGGCATCCATGCTGTCGGCTAGTGTAAACACAGGTCGCACATGTGATGTCAGCATTTTTTGTCGCGGAAAGTGACGTTGCGGACCTTAAAACTCCGGTTTTGTCCGTCCACACGCAGACACCCAAAACGGAGAAAACGCAGATCTTCACTTTGGCCGGAGTTTTTAAAAAGATCCGTTTTCGTGTGAAAAAACTCCGTTTTCGTGTGGATGACAGGCCAAAACGTAGAAAAATATCTACGTTTTGGCAGATCCCCGGCTACGTGTGGACAGGGCCTTAGAGTTTGTCTGGACAGCTGGCCAGTTTAAACCTTAAAGGAAGCGTTATTGTTGTGGTTTAAGGTCCAGATGAGGTTTCTGGTGGAGCAGATGAAGAGACCCGACTACATGGATGCTCTGCAGAACTTCACCTCTCCTCTCAACCCTGCACATCAGCTGGGAAATCTGAGGTCAGAAACCCTGCAGTGTGAAGTAGGGCAGAGAACTAGGAACCAAAAATGGTGTCTCCACATCTTTTAGCTGGTTTCTAATTTATGATGTGCAGCTTGATGTTTTTCTTCATGTTAAGAATTTACACCAAAAAAAAAAACAGAGTCAAAGCTCCATGTGTCACGGGCACTTTTATTTCTAATTTGTTTAATTTTGTCTAATTTTTTTTCTTGACTGGCTCACCTTCAGTCTTTTTGCAAATATACGTCAATATTTATAAAATGTTTCTGTCGTAGCGTGAGGCTGTTTTGTAGGATTTTATGGCATTAATAAACTTTTAGGTGAAAGATTGATAAAATATTTGAAACCTGATTTTTATTCGTGCTCAGGTTGGATGAATGCAGGATCATGTCATCTGCAAAGAGGCCGTTGTGGCTGAACTGGGAGAATCCTGACATCATGTCTGAGTTACTCTTTCAAAACAACGAGATCATCTTCAAAAATGGAGATGGTAATAAATCAACACCTGGACCTGGTTTTTTGTTATTTTAGGGAATTTCAGACCCCAAGTCCGATTTGGGAGGTTAAATCACAGTTTTTTTTTTTCATATCCCTGTATAATTTACTAATAATTTTGTGTTTTTTAAGATTTGCGTCAGGACATGCTGACATTGCAGATCATTAAGATCATGGAGAACATCTGGCAGAATCAGGGACTGGACCTACGGTACAAGCGTCCCTTCTGATGAGGTGTGTATAGATCTGAATCCTTCTGTGTTCACGTGCTTTGTGTCTGCAGGATGTTGCCCTATGGCTGTCTGTCTCTAGGAGACTGTGTCGGTCTCATAGAGGTGGTTCGAAACTCCCACACGATCATGCAGATTCAGTGTAAAGGAGGCCTGAAAGGAGCGCTTCAGTTCAACTCCAACACGCTGCATCAGTGGCTGAAGGACAAAAACAAGGGAGAAATGTAAGGTGTCTCCTGAAAAAGAGAAATGATCCAAATAGTCGTAGCATCCCAATTCAAACAGTGTTACTGCTTCCTGGTGAGTAAACACACCTGTGCACTTCCTCTTGTGGTTGCAGGTATGACATGGCTGTGGATCTGTTCACGAGGTCCTGTGCTGGCTACTGTGTAGCTACATTTATCCTGGGGATAGGAGACAGGCACAACAGCAACATCATGGTCAAAGATGATGGGCAGGTAGCTTCTTACAACATGGCTGGTGACCGTTTTCTGAGAGGTGATGTCATCTCTGCAGGACTCGTCGAGCTAATGCTCTCTTCTCCCACTCTGCTCTGCTCTGCTCTCCTTTAGCTGTTTCATATCGACTTTGGCCATTTCCTGGATCATAAAAAGAAGAAATTTGGCTACAAGAGAGAGAGAGTGCCTTTTGTTCTGACACAAGACTTCCTCATTGTCATCAGCAAGGGATCCCCGGAGTGCACAAAGACCAAAGAGTTTGAGAGGTGCTGCAGCTCGTTTATCATTCCTTCTGCGGCGTTTACGCCATGATGGAGAATTATTATTACGTGCATTATTGAAGCTGCGTCTGAGGCCTGGAAAACTAAAATGGACAAATCATTTAGCTATCCACGATCGATGATGGTCTTTAGTGTTTTTGAGTTTGGTTGCCTCAAGAAGTCAGTTTGAGGAAAAGTAAAAATGCTAAAAGTATGTTGTAATACCACTAAACTGTCCTGGTTGATTTCTAAATTCTAGTATAACTGGCTTTAAAGGTCTTGTTCCCATAGAACCCATGTAATTGATGCTTTGTTAAAAATTACTCGCTCTAAGCTGCACATTTACGCCGAACATGAACATTTCCTTCAGCCTGAGTTTCCTGCATTAGCCGCCGGAAGGAAATGGGCAGGACAAAGATTGGGCCACAGTAGACATTAGTATTCATGGCCCCGCCCACCGTGGCTTGTGGTTGCAGAAATGTGAGAACATGGCGCGTCTCGGCTAGTAGAAGCTAACCGCTATCAACTGTTTACTGCAACTTCAAGCATTATGCCCATCATCACGAACCTCCCACTGTTTTAGGAGAAAATCTGAGTTTACAGGCAAATGTCACCTCTGTTAAACATGAACCCTCTGGAGGCAGGCGTTGCAGATATGCAACGTTAAAACCTACCTACCTGGTTACTCCACATATGTGTTTCATCAGCATTTTTTAACTCAGAAGTACCCCTGAAGGACTTAGTTGTTCGTCCTTTTATCAAAACTTATTTTGAGCCTGAGAGGGTTCCCGTAATTTCCAGACTATAGAGCGCACCAACAAAAAAAAAGGTTTTCTACACACACGCCGCACTCGAATACAAGCCACGGCGCAGCAGCCACATGCAGGTCTCCGGTGCACAGCGCATGTACGGCCACAACATAAGATAATTAGACAGGAAGACGCTACACGGAGGTTTTTCGTTGTTGTTTTAATTCAACAAAACCAATTTTAAACACGGCTGAACGTGCCTGCAAGTTTAGAAAAGAAAACAGCACTGATAGCATTCATATTTCTGGATGGTTATAAAATAAAAACAGAACTGACACGTTATTACCGGTCATTTGCATGTTTAGAAGAACAGAACAGCGCTGACACAGCATTAATAAACCCCGGATGATTAGAAAATAAAAACTGCACACAAAACATGCCTGGTTAGTAAATAAAACACACTTGCCTACCAGAAGAAGTCATTCGCTCTCATCTTCCTCTTGCGCACTAAAGCCATTAAAGTCCTCTTCTTCAGTGTCGGAGTTGAACAGCCTCAGAAGAGCTTCGTCACACACCTTTTCTGTGGCGATGTCGTGTCGCTGTCATCATCCCCGGGTGAAGCTGGCTTGAATGAGTTCTTCCCGCTGCCGTCTCCAGCGCCGAGCCATGGATTCATTCATGCCAAGCTTACGTGCAGCAGCACCGTTTCCCTCCTTTACTGCCAGATCGATGCCTTCAACTTAAATGCGACATCATATGAACTCATACGTGTAGTTACCATGATGAGGGGGTATGGATTTGAAAATAATTCTTCGTGGTGCCGGCTGCTTGCATGTGCTAAATTAAAATGAGCACTTTCTTCGATTTCCACTTTTGACTTCCACCTGTTTCACTTTCTGCTAAAGCGCCCTCTAGTGGCAGGTGAAGGAAAATCTTCAGTGAAGCCGCACCTCATTACTGTATAAGCTGCATGGTTCAAAGCGTGGGAAAAAAGTAGCGGCTTATAGTCCGGAAAATACGGTAATCTGTTCTGTTAATAAAGGCAGTGGAAGAGTCATGCTGCTGTTAGCCAATCAGAAGCGACACGGTTGTATGTCATGAATATTATTGAGTAAGACTCATAATTCTGTTGCCCCCCCCCCCCCCCCCCCCCCCCACACACACACACACACGTACACACACCTCCAACAAACTTCTACTTCCTGAAACAGGAACACCAGAGCCTTTTCCCCCACAAAACGACACAAGGTTTTCATTCGTACTACAGAACTGCATATCTCTTCCTGTTTTTCTGCCTCTTATAATCGCATCACACCGTCTTGCTGTCGTTGGACACGGATCGAACAGATCAGCTTATTTTGACAGCCTACTTTCTCCTCATCGCTCCAGGTTCCAGGAAATGTGCTACAAAGCTTACCTGGCCATCCGACAACACGCCAACCTCTTCATCAACCTGTTCTCCATGATGCTCGGCTCCGGCATGCCCGAACTCCAATCGTTTGATGACATCGCTTACATCCGAAAGACGCTGGCTCTGGAGAAAAGCGAGCAGGTGAGTGGGGTTTTATTTTTTGCGTCTGTCGGTGTAATTTAATAGTTAGAAGAAATGTCTATTCCACCTGTGTTTTGCGTTTGGGCTTCAGGAGGCGTTGGATTATTTTATGAAGCAGATGAACGATGCCCACCATGGAGGATGGACCACTAAGATGGACTGGATTTTCCACACGATTAGGCAGCATGCACTAAACTAATTCCTCAAACACAAGCAAGATCCACCAGTATTTATTATTGCCTGTCTGAGGAAACCCTCACAGCAGCGACACAAGCGCACCAACTATGGAAGTTTGTGCGCTTGATTGACTGTTTTGGAAGCACTTTTTATTTAAACATGTTCCTGTTAATCTGCATTTTCATTGGATTTTTCTTCTTATTATTATTTTGGTCTGTCTTCCGGTGTGAGTTTGGAAATACCCTTGCACTGTCCACGGCTTGTGTCGGGGTCCGGATTAAAACGTTTTCCTCGCGACTCTGAAGAAAGCTCAAACCTGGAGGATGCTTTCGTTTCTGCCCACCAAGTTCTGCTCTCACCAACTCAAATCTTTGCTGCTCTTAAACGAAACACCTTCTGGCTCAAAGGAGCCATGTTTGCCAAGGTGTTAATGTAGCCACAGAGCGAGTTCAGCTCGCTTCCCTTCGGTCGTTATTAGCGCAGCACTTTAGCTCAGAGCCACCATGGCTGAGGAGATGAGGACACATGGGACTGTTCAGATCGTTTCATGTAAATCCTGACTCGAGTGTCTTCCACCAGCGTCGTGAAGCCGCCCTTCACAGATGATTTAGCCCCCGCCACCAAAACTTTACCTGAAAGGAAAAAAATATATATATATATATTTGGATGTTTTAGAGTTTTATGTGTTCAGTCGAAGCTTCACAAATCTTTGAACTTCTCGTGCAGCAGCTCAGCTTTGTTGTTGACGCCCCTTTTTGGAATCATTTATTTGATAAAGAGCTAAACATCTCGTAGTTTACATCATTTATTTAGTTTTCCTCTCTTGCATCACCGCGCTGCTCAAAGTTAAACAGACGTGAAGCGGCCGTGCTTGGTGAGCCAGAAAGCATAAATGAATTAGCATCATTTTTAATCCTAAATCCACCAGAGTGGGCTAGATTTAGATTATTATTCACCTAAACTCCTTTCATCCAAGTAAAATTACAGGACGTAAAAACACGAAGGCAGCAAAATATCAACCTAAAGCCTGCATTAAAGGAGCCACTAAGGGAAATTTCATGCACCATTAGTATTTTTATACATATTTATCAGATACTAACTGATAACTGAACAGCTAACTTGATATAGTTTGAGAAATCCCAGTCGGTGTTGGTTTAGGGATTAAATGTTTGCTCCGCTGAGATGAGGCAGTATTTTACATGAATGTTGCCCGGGAGCAGCTTCCTGAGCGCCCGCAGTCGGGCAATAGAAATAAATATCGATTCTCATGTTTGTGACCCCAAAACGGGAAACTGATCGTCCCAGAGGATCCTGAGGGGCCTGAGCGTGTGGCGTACAATCAGTGCAGCTTTTTAATGGCTTGAATGTATTTAATTGCTTACGTGGACCTTCTTGTTTTTGTTGTGAAAGTCCGATGCAGTGCCTCTGATCAAACTGCACGTGTCAAAAACGCAGAATCCAGTCAAAGCTCAAACTGGAGCTGCACCACGCAGTCAGTCAAAGACTCTAAAAGTAAATAAAACAAACGTATGCATTAAAAAAAAAGGACCTAGTTCTAAATGCCTTTTTGTCCAGAAGGAGGTTAGACTAATATGCATGTTTCTGGAGCAGCATAACCAGTGTGTATGACGTAAAAGCGTCGGTCTGTTTTCTAACGTAGGTTTAACGTGCGACCACTCTGTTGTGCTCTGTACTCTCGTATATCCTCCTGATGGTTGTGTGTTTGCTCCCATGCCTTCACCCTGGTTCTGTGCAGGCTGCAGAGCTTCATTGGCGGGTTCCAGTGGAAAACAACTGTTCGTGAGTCTGTTGATGATGATGAAGACGATGATGTCTAAATGTTTTGTAAAATGCCTCCAAAAACGATGCTTCGTTTGTAAGAAAACCTTTTTTCTTATGAGTTTTACTTGAAAATGGATCCGATGGAAGCTCAGCCGGATCCTGTGGGGTTGGAGAAGCGGTTTGTTTAGTACTTACCTGTGAGTGAGTGAGTGAGTGAGTGAGTGTGTGTTTGTGTCGGCGTCGTTTATTTGACTCCGCCAGTGAATGTCATTGATGATGCAGTAAGCGCAAGATGCATTTGAATTTTGGGACTTATATTTGTGCTCGAGCCAACATTTGTAGGATTGAAAAATCTCTGAAAGACATGAATAAGCTTATAGTTGCACCCCTTTTCGCCCCTTCCCCCTGAAAGCTTGTTTAAGAGTTCTGTTTGAAGCTGATCCTGGTTCAGCATCTCCAGCTGTCTGCAGGATCGCATCAGGAAGTTGGAGTTGGTTTCTCCCCTGCTAGCTTAATGTTTGAATCTGACTCCTGATCAACATGAACACTCTGAAAATATAACTCAGAGGAGTGCAATATCAGTGCAGTAAACAGCCCCTTTGTGAAGGTTATTGTGTGTTTGTTGGACTAAACTAACGTGTCTGAATCCATTCATGTTTTACCTCCATCTGCATGAGTTTGGGCCCAGATACAAATACAGTCCTGTCTCCAAACCGGAGGTTCTTCTCTTCCTTTCAGTAATTTCTGTTTAAATGTTTTTTTTTTTCTGAGCCATAAAGGAACTGTAAATAGGCTAAATAAGCGATTTGGAAAAAAAGAAAATTGGAGTAAATAGATTTTTTTGTTATTTTTTTCTTATGATGGGAAAATAAATCTATGGATTCATGTTTTTATATTCAAGCATTTTGGATTCTTTTGTTTCATCTTGCATCACATATCTTCGAATTTAAACTTTGCACGTATGTCGAGCCAAAAGAGGGTTTCTTGCATGAGATCATATGGAGGGGAATATGTTTAGCATTAGATGAGCGTGTGAATTTGATCCGAGCTTTTGTACTGTTAAAACCCTGAATGTGTAAAACTCACATGCAACATAAATTTAGTTACAAAAAGAAAACGAGGTAAAAGACCTGAAGAACAAATGTGCACTGGTAAGTAAAAACGTCTGTGGGAATTAACTAATCAACATGTAACTTAAATCCTGGAGTTGTTGTGATCAGATTCTTTATAAGAGGGGACACCTTCTCATTGGCCGAGTGGTAGATCGGGGTTCAGGTCTGGTCAGATCATACCAACGACCAGAAAAATGAGACCCAGTGCCTTCCTGCTTGGCACTCAGCTTTAAGGGATTGGATTGGGGGGGTTGGTTAAACCACAGACATCATATATGTAGAACTGCTGTTGCTGTAGTGGCCGGCCGCCATCTTGGATGGGTCTCTATTTGCCTCTAGTGCTTTTATTTCTACTGAGGAAGATGCTCACCCAACCAAAGAACACATTTTATGATGCTTTTTCACAAAATCAGACATATGGTGTGGATTGTTAAAATAGAAATATAATAAAATAAATTTAAATAATTAAAATATGAAATCCCAAAAGACAGGCCAGAAAAGTTCCACGTGATCTGTTTTCAACACGTTTGTAGCTACGTGTACAAAAGTTTTGCAGTGTTGCTCAACTTTTGTTGACTCCAGCTGGGTTTGGAGAGTGACTAACCCATCCAACATGGCAGTAGCACAGTTACGCTCTCCGGTGCCCAATGGGGCGTCTACGTATTCACGTCTTTGGGGTAAACCACCAAATAGTTCCCGAGCAGCGCCACAGCTGCAGCTCTCCACTCCCCACAGGGATGGGTCAAACGCAGAGATGTCATTTCACCAGTGTGATGATGACTAATGGGACTTTAGTAAATGTCCTACAATTGGTATTACTTTTCCAAATGACCTTTTTGTTTTTCCACATCAGCTCTTACGCTGGTCCTCGAGATTCCGTATGCATCATATTTTAGTTGTTTCCCTGCTCCAGCATGTGTACTGGACTGTACACTGCACCCTAGGGTGGTTTTCTCCATTTTGCTGCATTTTATCTGCAGTCCTGCCACATTGAGATCCATGCAGAGAGGCCAGCCACGCCATTGTTGTGGAGAAGCCATTGGATGTCGGGACTAACAAAGCTTACTTTGATTGGCTGACAGTTGTTTGTTGCGGCTCACAGAGTTGAGGGTTGTAAACCCTGCCTGACTGACCGGTTATCGGAGTGTACAAATTAGTAAAATATTCAGCTTTTCCTTGCTGTTTCATTGCCCCCCCCCCCCCCCCCCACCCCACCCACACACACACACACACACACACACACACACAGGGTTGTTGAGTTCTCTGAAAAGGTGGCTTTTATTTGGCTCTTGGATATTTTTTCCTCTTCTTGATCACATTTTACACGTTTCTTGCTTGATTTTACTTAAAAAAAAATCTCTGAATTAGTTCATAAACTTTGCATCTTGTTTTATTGGAAGAAAGTAAAGCTTTTTAAATCAAGGTATTTACACTACACAATTTTATTTCTGATACGTTTAACAAAGTACCTAGAAAATGTAATCCAGTATTTATCCCTCAAAACTATGTCTTTTGAAAATGAACAAGCAGTTACGAATTATGTCATCCTGTCGGTCCTTTGCCACAGTGCTTCCTGCAGCCAAAAACATTATTTTCTCTAATGTTTAATTTTATTTTTCTTCAGTTTAGTTACTTTTTAAAACAATTTATTGCTTTGGAAAACATCTCAGAAGAAAATATCTTCTAGATTAACGTGCAAGACATCTAAATGTGTGTGAGAAGACATTGCTGAACATTATTAATGGGACTAACTACTGGGCAGCAGGTCCGTATCACTCAAGACTCCTTCTACTGAAGGATCTGTTGCTGTAGTCGGAGGTGCAGGCAAATCCAGACTAGCCAACTTGAAAGGTTTCCAGGGCTTGGTCGGGCAGTGGAAGAGGTTGTTGTTCACACTGGGTGAAGCAGACGATTTGGAGGCTGTTGTGTCCTCCTCGGATGACTCCTCTCTGGCTGGAGGAGCCTTGGAGGTGGGCTGTGCTGCTGGAGATGACTGTGTAGGTGGAGCAGTGGTGCGAGGTTGATATCCACTGCTCCGAAGTGGAGACCAGCCAGGAGGACGGCGCTTGATGATGCTTGGAACCTAAAGAGAAGACATGACTATGTAGTTTATTGGGTATTCAGATATAAACAAGCAGACCTGAGCTGAACTCATAATTGATGCCATTTGTTTGGGCAAAACATTTAGCAGAAGGTTTTTTTCATATGTAGCTTCATTTTCCTACATTTAGCACACATTCTTAACATTTAACATGGCAAGTGGCAAAAAAAATTGGCAAATGTAGCCAACCTAAATGTTAAATCTAAATTTAAGTTAAATTTTAATGTTAATGTTCTAAACTGTTTTATGGTTAAAAGCCAGATAACATAGTTAAATCAGATAAATCTAAAACTTGCATCTAAATTTAAAATTCAAATCTAAATCCGGGAGCTACATCATTGTAGTAAAATAGACCACACCCATTCAAATTACCCAAGGCATTTATGGCCCCGCCCACAACACCAGTTGACCAACTTCACCTCATTTCACTCTGGACTTTTCAGAGATGTAGGTGACAGATTTTAGATTTAGATTAAACTTTTAGATTTAGATTACAGTTTTAGATTTAGAATAAAATTTCAGGTTGAGGGCATCCGTTTTGGTGGCCTGAGGATCAGGTCTCTGCTTTTTGCAGATGATGTGGTCCTGTTGGCTTCATCAGAACGTGATCTTCAGCTTTCGCTGGAGCGGTTCGCAGCTGAGTGTGAAGCAGCTGGGATGAGAATCAGCTCCTCTAAATCTGAGACCATGATCTTGATTCGGAAAAGGGCGGAATGCTTTCTCCGGGTCAGGGATGAGGTCCGGCCCCAAGTGGAGGAGTTTAAGTATCTCGGGGTCTTGTTCACGAGTGAGGGAAGGATGTGGCGTGGGATCGATAGACAGATTGGTGCTGCGTCTGCAGTGATGCGGGCGTTGTACCGGTCTGTCGTGGTGAAGAGAGAACTGAGTCAGAAGGCGAAGCTCTCGATTTACTGGTCGATCTACGTTTCTACCCTCACCTATGGTCATGAGCTTTGGGAAGTGACCGAAAGAACAAGATCGCGGATACAAGCGGCCGAAATGAGTTTTCTCCAAAGAGTGGCTGGACTCTCCCTTAGAGATAGGGTGAGAAATTCTGTCATTCGGGAGGGGCTCGGAGTAGACCCGCTGCTCCTCCACACTGAGAGGAACCAGTTGAGGAAGCTCGGACATCTGGTCAAGATGCCTCCTGGACGCCTCCCTGGTGAGGTTTTCCAGGCATGTCCAACCGGGAGGAGGCCTAAAGGTAGACCCAGGACACGCTGGAGAGACTATGTCTCTCACCTGGCCAGGGAATGCTTTGGGATTCTTCCGGAAAAGCTGGCCCAAGTGGCTGGTGAGAGGGAAGTCTGGGTGTCTCGACTTAGGCTTCTGCCTCCGTGACCCGACCCAAGATGAGCAGAAGAGAATGTATGGATGTATTTAGATTAAATTTTTAGATTCACAATAAAATCTCAGATTGAAGTTTCACCTTTAGAATCAAGAATCACAAAGCGTTTATTGTCATCGAACCAGTGCAAATGATTTAGCAAAAACACTGTTTGCTAAATAATTTGCATAGAAACTTGGTGTTTGTTCTCACCGTTGCCAGAAGACCTGACTGACACTCTGAGTAGACCGATGGCTGCTCCAGTCTCCATGGTGCCACATCCACAACAGAGTCACAGTTGGCAAACTCCTGCAACTCAGACACGATCAGGACCACATCAACAAACCTGGGTTTGAACTTGATTTGGGTTTCTTTTTACCAAGTTCTTCTCATCAGTGACACACTGCTCACTGAGGTCTTTGTGTTCAGCCTTGGCGCAAGTGGTCCTCTTCATGTCAAACTTCAGGTTAAACCTGAAACCTGCAACCACCTACAGAGAGATACGGGCCAAATATTGGGCAGAAAATGATGTCACGTGTTTCTTTTAGTCTTGAAATCAGCGTTTTTCCCGCCCTACCTGTCTGGTGGCATAGCCGACGCTGTGTAAGGCAAACAGATGGGTGGAGTTGGACACGGCGTTGAACCTGGAGATGGCTGCAGAGAGAGGAGCCTTCAGATCCTCTGATTTGTCGCTGATTTCCATTGGGCAGCCCAGACATGGAGCCCTTGTTTTATCATGGAGCTTTTCTGGAGAGGAAAATAAAAAGAATAAAGCTGAATTAAAAGGAAATAGATGGCTTGTTGGTGGGGAGATTAATTTAGGAAAAGTCTAAGTCTCCTCCCCTTCCGGCCGGCTCATAGGTAAGTGAATGGGGGTTAGAAAAGTCATTTTTTTTGGCCCACTTTGCCTTAAGCCCTGAATCACACATGTGCTATACTTCAATTTAAATTATAAATAATTGGGTGTGTTTCGACATTGACACGTAATTTGAAATGTATTAGCTTGTTCAAATTTGTAATCAAAATGACTACAAATCAGACGTCGCATGTGTGACATCACAGCAGGATCTCTTGTCCACCAGTGTAGCTGCTACTCAGCACATTACCAGATTTTTAGTGGTCTGCTCCATGTTTAATGCTCCTTTCATCCTGGGAGAAGGTTTCGAAGCTCGCTAAACTCACAACCATTTTTCTTCTTTTCTTCTCCATGTCTAGTATAATGATGTAAATTTGGTGAGACGAGCATTTGTAGTCCTTTACATGTTTTCAGACAAAACCTAAAATAACTTTTGCTGCCTGTCGAAAATAAGTGCTTTCTTGGCATCAAAATGTGCCTTTAAAATTCATGACATTATATGTTAAATTCATGGCACATATCAAACGGGTTCAGAAAATAGCTTTTATAACCTGTTAAATTCAGAATAGATTTTAAGATCCTCCTTCTCACATATAAAGCTCTTAATGATCAAGCTCCATCATACATCAGTGATCTGATTGTTCCATACGTTCCTAACTGAGCACTTCGCTCTCTGACTGTAGGTTTACAGGCGGTTCCCAGAATATCTAAAATTGGGATGGGAGGCAGATCTTTTAGTTATCAGGCTCCTCTCTTGTGGAACAATCTCCCAGCTTTAGTCCGTGAGGCAGACACCTTGTCTACTTTTAAGAATAGGCTTAAAACATTTTTATTTGATAGGGCCTATGGTTAAAATCTGATGTTAGCCTAGATCTGGACAAGTGGGGGAGTAGAGGGAGGTGGAGTGTACAGTCGGTAAAGACGGCTCTCCCTTGCCCTGCCTCCAACATGCCTCCATCTAAAAAGGCTAGGTTATCCAGAGTTATCTCTGTAGTTATGCTGCTATAGGCTTAGACTGCTGGAGGATACATTGACCACTTTTCACACTCTACTACTTTCTTCTACAATCTGCTCTTTAACTGTAATATTTCCTGCTATTTCAGCTGTTAACTTTATTTTTTCTCTAAGTGTTTTTCTCCCCAGAAGAAGCTACAACGATGTTCTGCTGAGCTGTGGTGGCCTCATGGAGGGGACCATCGTCTAGCACACTGCTGCTAACCACTTAAACATTCTCCCTCTCCTGATAATAACTTTTTGCTTTCTTTGACGTTGGATTGCTACTACTAGTTTACCCGTCTAACAATAGATTCACTAGGATAAATACAATAAAGTTTATCTCTCGCCAAATGTGCGTGTGTGTGTGTGTGTGTGTGTGTTTGTGTGTGTGTGTGTGTGTGTGTGTGTGTGTGTGTGTGCGTGTGTGTGTGTGTGTGTGTGTGTGTGTGTCTGCTCTGTCTTCTCGATCCCCAGTGAGTCGTGGAGGATGGCTGCTTATACTGAGCCAGGATCCTCTGGAGGTTTCTTCCTGTTAAAAGGGAGTTTTCCTCTCCACTGTCGCTATATGCTTGCTTAGTATGAGGATTGCTGTAAAGTCACTGACACTAGTCAGTGACTTGATGCAATTTGCTGGGTTCCTTATATAGGAAACATTATTTCTGATTGGCTTAATGAACTGATCTGAATTGGAATGTTTATTATGTGAGGTGCCTTGAGATGACTTGTCGTGATTTGGCGCTACATAAATAAAATTGAATTGAATTGAATCATTTTGTACACTCACGTTCATATTTTTGATATAGGGGACCCAAGCATTTGGGCGTGACTTAGACTCCCCGTCGGCTAAAGAGCTAAAAAGTATTCATATTTAGAGTTTCTTTTAGTTTTGTTTTATATTTTAAATGTCTAATTAATATAATATGATTATTCACAAGGAGAGATTAACATATTTAAACACCAGATGATAGGTCCAGATCCTGCAGAAGCAGGTAAACGGTTCGTATATCTGCAAAGGAATTTTCCATGTTGAGCCCAAGTTCCTGAATGCTGTTTGCTGTACGCCCACACCGACACAGACAAGGCTAAAAGATTAAAGTCTACATCCCATTGCCTTCTATGGAGTGGTAGGTTAATATTACGCTTTTCCTATTTGCAGATGGCATCAGTATATTGCACAACCTCCATCTAGCTGCACCCACTGATGCACGTTGCTGCGAGCTGCTGCTGCAGAACAAATTTCAGTCCAGCAGCTTCGACCTCAAATGTCTTGGGAGAAATTCAAACATGGCACGGGAGTAGAAATTATTGTTAAGCTTTTATAATGCAGAGTTTTTAAAATCGTACTTGTCATAAACACCATTTTCGGTTCAAACTTGATCTCTTCACTCACCAGACATGCAAAACGTCATTCTAGTGTCAACCTCTGTCTCTGTCATGTGGACGGTAGCATTGCATTGAACTGGAGCCTGCAGGACCAACAAGGTACATGTTCATGCTCGAATGCTGAGAGACCATTTATTTTTGATATTTGACAGGAATGCATGAAGACGCGAGAACTGATCTCATCGCACAGCTGTTACCCCTTCTTCCTGTGGGTGGTAGTCACACTCTGTCCAGGGTTTGCTGCTGTCTGCTGGACAGTCGCTCTTTCTGCTGGTGAACTCCAGGGAATACACCGAGTCTGACCCGTTCTCTGACTGCACACACACACACACACACACACACACACACACACACACACACACACACACCGGATATTTAAGTTCAGAAGATCGCATCATGTCTTCCAGGAATTTGTCGATAGCTTCGATCTTTCATGAAACAACTTACAGATTCTAAAAACACGGATTTACTCTAAATGGATAAAAACGGCGGTGAAGTCATAGTTGATACGTTTCTACGTGCACAAACATTGTTTTTGTACCTTACTGGCCGACAAGATCTGAAAGAGAGCCATCTTGTGCCCAGTGGTGATCCCCTCGTTAATCGTTTGCAGGGCACTGCTGACGGCCTTCTCCACCGAGGGGTCGTCACAGAAGATCAGGACGCCACGATGAGGCTCCACCGCCTCCTGGACCCAGAAAGGAAAATCACTGGGAACTACAAACTCCCAGCAGAGGGACTTTAGAGCAGAAATGTTCATAGCTGCACCTCTGCAGACGCAGTAGAAAAATAGAATTCCATGAACATATATTTTAGACAGAATCTTTATTTCTTTTTAACTTTCTAAAATGCTTTAATGTTCTGCGGTATTTTGATCACATTTAATGATAATAATGAGCAATAAATAATAAATGTTTAAACCTTCTGTTTTAACTTGAAGCCAAATATTTTCATTCTGTTGTATTTCTTTGAATAGAAACAAAATGATCCTAATTTAAATAAAGTTCAAGTGGTGATTGCAGAATTTTTATTCTGATAACGATAAGGTTTGTTTTGCTCATTGAGTAAAAAATATAAGATATAAGAATAAAAATAAGAATATAAATAAAATAAGAAAATAAGAAATTACATTTTTTCCTCATTTAATTGACAATCCTATGAGTTTTAATCGTAATCGGTTTTTGCTCGTTAAGTTCAGTGACCTTTGCCTGGGGTCATTAGTATTCAATGACCACTCAAACACTAAATCTCACATTTCCTTTAAATGCTTTACTTTCACCAAATTTTATGGCGCAAAGACGTTTTCAGCCACGCTGTTGGCTTCCACATTTTCTCAATTCTTGTATAATCTCGATTTTAAAGCCAGGAACACTAAGTCACATTTTTCCTTCTCACCTGAGTAAACACAGAGCTGCAGAGGCTCAGCAGGCCCAGAACGTACAGCTCCACTCCAGTCCTCATCCTCTGATCCTGACGCTGGTGAAGTCTGACAGCAGAAAAACCAAACTAATCATGTATTTCACGTCTTGCAAAATAAGCCTGCCACACTCAGGCGGTAAACATAACCCTTCCATCTGATTATTGGCTGATTGCTTACAGTTAGTAAAGGAGGAGGCCTGCTGTCGATCCTGGAAAAGGAAAACTCAGATCCTCTCTGCTCCGAGTTGGATCGAGTGAAGCTCTCCTGAAACTGGAACACGGAGGGATACATGCAGAGTGGACGGGGGTGGGGGATACACACACACACACACACACACACACACACACACACACAGACACACACACACAGACACAGACACACACACAGACACAGACACACACACACACACACACACACACACACACACAGACACAGACACACACACAGACACACACACACACACACACACGCAAACACGCACACGCACACACACACACGCACACGCACACACGCACACACACACACACACCAGATTCAGCCTGTAACACAAGAGTAAATATTTGCTTTATTTGTCGATCCATCAGTCGGTGTTAGAGGCAAAGCGAAAAACACGGAACAACTTTGATCTTACGCTCATGGAAAAAACAAATGGAATATAAAATATACAAACAGACATCACTGATGCTGATTGTGAGTGCAGAAATACTCTCACAGTGTGTTTATGTGTCCGATTTTACATAATCATTGTGTATGCGTGTGTGTGTGTGTGTGTGTGTGTGTGTATTTTAGAAGGTACTTTGTCCCATTGAACTTTAGCCTCAGTTGCTCTGATTTCCCCACAGACTGAATGTCACACAACCTAAAATGTGCTCAGAATCTTCATCGTTCATCAAATAATCAACAACAATTGCACAAAATATGGGTTCAAATTGGATTTTGAGAATTTGAGTGTAACAAACTCCATTGATGAATAATTCTGCCCTCCAGTGGTGGATCTAGCAGTTTGGAGCTCAAGGTAAACAAAGGCAGGGGGGCTCTGCAGCTGTTGTTCTGAACCTTTTCAACCCTCACTAACAAAAATGTCCTTGTTGTTCATTTGCAGTATTAAAGGCCATCTTCCACTGTAAACCCATCTAAGCATTTTTCGATAGCTTGACCTATGAGTTTTGAATGTCATTACGACTGTGTTCAAATTATAAAAGCATGCTTTGGTGCCTCCTAGTGGGTTTCTCATGACCTGATTGAAAAACAGCACCTTCTGATAAAATACCCGGAAGTGACGTAGGAGGGAGAAGTCGTTCGCTTCATTATTGGCTGTTTACACGGAGCTTTACCGGGAGATGTCGCCAGAATCGGAGGAAGAATTCGCCCACATTTTTGGTGCTGAAGGTCCACAACCATATAATTTTGAGCCAACTGCGACACCTAATGTTGGAAGTCAAGAGAGGGATTATTTAAATGGTGTTAGAAGGGTTAACCCTTATATGACCTTAGTGCATTTTATTGTGCTCAAAGGACAAAAACGTTAGAAAATTAAAGGGTTATATAAGGGTTAAAGAGCAACATGGTCCCATAAATCTGCAGTTTAATGAGTAAGGACTCATTTGAATGAAAATTAGATGTGTTGTAATTTGCATTAAGACTGAACAACAAATCTTTGCAACAAAGAGCAGGTTCACTGAGAAATCGATGTTTACTAATTATTTTTGAAAACGAGTCACTCTGAATTTAACACGCAGGCTGAAAGTGAAAATAGTATTTTACCTTTATCCCCTGCATCAGCTTCTGATAGAAAAAAGACAGGAAAACACTTGGTTCAGAAAAGCCTGACCGATCTATGTCACACTCACTTAACGTTCACGGACTCACCCGTCTTGGCTTGTGACGGGGAAGGCTGTTGTTGGTTTAGCGTCCAGGAAACAGCAGGGAACGTCTTGGCTAGTAGAAGCTAACATTAGCATTAGCAACTCCTCCACACAGCAGAACTCCTTCAGGCTTGTGTTATTTGTTGAGATAAAACATCAACATTGTAGAGCAAACTGAGTCAGTTGGAGAGTCCTGTTGCTGTTTGCCAATTGGAGGCGAGACGTCCAAATATTAGAAAATAAGACTCCAAATTCTGTCGTCTGAAGCTATTTTCTCCTCCAACTGACTTCTACGTCCTCCGACATGCACACCGGAGCCCCCCCCCCCCCCCCCCAGAGGACTACCTACAAGGCATTCATTTCTACTAGAGGCCTCTGCTAATGTATAAGGTTATGAGTAAAGTATATGAGTAAAGTATATGAGTAAAGTTGACCTATAACATTAAAGTGGCTTTCAGGAAAACCTGATTTATATGTCTCTGTCAGCACGGGTGTGAGGTTACCCAAAAGTTTGGAAGGAGACATTTTCCTTTTGGTCCTCTGTTGTCCTTTGGAATGTTGTCCTGCCTGGACAAAGCTTTTCTGGCAGTATCCTGGCACCAGAAATCACATCTCTGTTCCATGATAGAGAATTTATTGCTGTGTATTTTTATTGATTTTCTGTTTATGAATTTCAGAGACTCCAGGTTACTGATAAATTAAAGGAAGTGGCGTCCCGACCAATCACAGGCTTGTGTTAATCACCTCTGCGGGCCTGTTGTAGAGCCCTTGCATCGACGCATCTCCGTGGGTGTCTCCTTATCAACGCAGAGGGAGAACTATTATCAGGCTTAATTGCTACTCTGTAGAACGATAAAGAAATCCATAACATCTAGCAGCATTGCTGCTTCTTTCGCTTTTACAGATGACAATTTGCTTGTCGGCCATTCTCTTCTGTCATGTAATAATCATGTATCTGAGCGAGAGGGAACAATCAAACATTATAACATGACAGTCTGATGTCATTTCAGCATAACATTGTTTTTATTAAATGACATGGTTAAATTTTCTAGGAGGAAAAAGTATTTTAAACATTTTTGTTAAATGTTCATCATGGGGCCGTGAAAGTGCTTAGGGCCCAAGGTAACAACCCAGTGATAAGTCTGCCTCTGCTGCCCTCTTAAGGTTGTGACACAGAAGTTGAGCTCCTCGAAAGATCATAAAACATCTGCAAAAAAGAAAACAAAATGTTTAAGATGCATTTGTTTTACTATTTTAATCTAATTAAATTCAATAAGATATTTTTATTTGTAAGACTCAATTTGAGAATCTCTATGTTGAAAGAAAAACAAAACTACTAATCAGTTCACCCATACCATGCCATGCAGTACCATACCATACCATACCATACCATACCATACCATACCATACCTACCATACCATAGCATACCGTACAATACCATACCATACCATACCATACCATACCATACCATACCATATCATACCATACCATACCATACCTACCATACCATACCATACCATACCATACCATACCATACCATACCTACCATACCATACCATACCATACCATAGCATACCATACCATATCATACCATACCATACCATACCTACCATACCATACCATACCATACCATACCATATCATACCATACCATACCATACCATACCTACCATACTATACCATACCATACCTGCCATACCATACCATACCATACCATACCATACCATACCATACCATACCGTACCATACCTACCATACCATAGCATACCGTACAATAGCATACCATACCATGCCATACCATACCATACCATACCATATCATACCATACCATGCAATAACACACCACACCATGCCATGCCATACCATACCATACCATACCATACCATACCATACCATACCATACCATACCATACCATACCATAGCATACCATACCATGCAATACAATACAAATCATATCATACCATACCATACCATACCATAGCATACCGTACAATAGCATACCATACCATACCATATCATATCATACCATACCATACCATACCTACCATACCATAGCATACCGTACAATAGCATACCATACCATACCATACCATATCATACCATACCATACCATACCATACCATACCATACCATACCATACCATACCATACCATACCATACCATGCAATACCACACCACACCACGCCATGCCATACCATACCATACCATACCATACCATACCATACCATACCATACCATACCATACCATGCAATACAATACAATACCATACCATACCATACCATACCATACCATACCATACCATACCATACCATACATACTGTAGCGTTGTGGTTTTATGCTCTTTTATGAAAGAGGAACCATGCTACGTATTAATTCGGAATATTAATTTTTAATATTCAATAACCAAGTTTTATATTGTTCAGAAGACTCAAAGGTTGTTTTCATCGATAAACTGCCGATAATATCTGAGTGTCTGTGTTTCAGTTCAATGAGGAAACCAGTTTGACGATTAAAAGTTTTAATTCTTCAAATTAAACTAATGATTTTGAAAATTGACAAACAGGAAATGACAATCACATTGGCAACTTTGTGGGACAATCTTTAACAGTTGATATGCTGTTCTTGCTCAAATAGACCTTCTGGTGAATTTATGAAGATTGAGAATGTTGTGAGTTGTGAGAGTGATATGATGTGAGATGGATGCGTGTGTGCATCTGATTTTGCTTCAGGAAGAAACAGGTGTCTGAGTGAAAAGTGATGGTTTGAATAAACTTAGGTTTAGTTGGAAAAGATGCATCAAAACGCTAAACACCGTGCTGTCTCACCGAACTCTTGTGGACCCTCTTTCGGATCCGGGCTGTGGAGGATGTGGTGGTTCATCCAGATGACACCGGCGGCTGACAGGAGACGTAGGTGTCGAACGGAACCGGTCCAGAGTTGCCCTCGGTACACGTTGATGGTAAAGCGTTTTGTCGACGCGCTTTCTTAAGTTAATTCACTCAGAAATCAAAAGACTCGGTAATGAGTCTGCGTTAGAAGTCGCGATTCAGCTATTCTTCCTGACTTGGCAGGAACAGCGTGAAAGGGGGGAGAAACGAGCCAGCCGGCTCTGTCCCCCCTTTGGTTCTCTCTCTTTCGTTGTCAAGCCCGAACTGTTATCATAAGACTGAAACTTACCAAAAACCTTTCTCTTCTCAAAGCAAACGTGTGCGTCATCAAATGTGTCTGGAGTTTACTGTGGGAAGATGTGTGTGGGTGTGTGTGAGTGTTTGTGTGTGAAGGTCAGCAACAAACATCCTCAACACTATCTAATCATGGATTCATTAAGCCATTATAATTACCCCAAAGCATAAGAACCATTCATTTGATTAAACACATTTATAATGATAATGGTTACTTTAACATTAAAATCAAGAAAAAGAAGTTTAAACTTTATGTTTTGATTTGTTATGACTACTTGTCCATGAGAACTCCTTCTTCTGGTACCGCAGGTGGCAGATGTTATGGTTTCCTCCCAGACTCGCTGGCGTTCAGGTCTTAATCTGTGGGTGAAAGTTCTCAATGACCCAGCTTTGACACAGCTTAGTCCAGCACCACCTTTGTGACAGAAAACCCCATATTTCCTCACGTTACAATACCATACCATACCATACCATACCATACCATACCATACCATAGTATATCATGCAATACAATACAATACCATATCATACCATACCATACCATACATACCATGCCATACCATACCATACCATACCATACCATACCATACATACCATGCCATACCATACCATACCATACCATACCATACATACCATGCCATACCATACCATACCATACCATACCATACCATACCATACCATACCATACCATACCATAGTATATCATGCAATACAATACAATACCATATCATACCATACCATACCATACATACCATGCCATACCATACCATACCATACCATACCATACCATACCATACCATACCATACCATACCATACCATACCATACCATAGTATATCATGCAATACAATACAATACCATATCATACCATACCATACCATACATACCATGCCATACCATACCATACCATACCATACCATACCATACCATACCATACCATACCATACCTACCACACCATAGCATACCATAGCATACCATACCATGCAATACAATACCATACCATAACATACCATACCATACCATACCATACCATACCATACCATACCATACCATACCACGCCACGCCACGCCACGCCACGCCATCCCATCCCATGCCATGCCATGTCATGCCATGCCATGCCATACCATACCATACCATACCATACATACCATGCCATACCATACCATACCATACCATACCATACCATACCATACCATACCTAACATACCATAGCATACCATACCATGCAATACAATACAATACCATATCACACCATGCCATGCCATGCCATACCATACCATACCATATCATACCACACCATACCATACCATACCATACCATACCATACCATACCATACCATATCATACCATACCATAGTTGGCAGATGTCTCATAAAAGCTGATGCATTGTTGTGTTGTTGTTTTTTTCTGCTTGTCCGTTGTTGTCCCCTTTACCTCCTCCAGTAGAAGCTCCTTGTAATTTATCAGGAATGGTTCCTAGTATCATCCAAGATAAGAACCTTTATAAGACTCAGCAAACTCCTTCTAGATGAGAGCCAACACTATCCTTTAGTTTTCGTCTCAGGTATCCGCGTGATTTCATGAGAGTCCAATCTTCATCTTTATCCATCTTCTCCCTTGGTCACCATTTAGCACCAGGAACACTTTCACTCAGGCTGAACCAGACACCCAGACGTCCCACGAACCGATTGCTTGGGTTTGTGGGACCATGCATGGGTTTTATAATATTACCAGTAACACTGGCAGGAGTTGATGCCTTGTACAATGCAGTCTTTAGATGTTCTTTATCAATTAGATGTTATAACCCAATTGTTTAAGGACCCTGAATTTGAACTGATTAACTTAGAACATTCCATTAGCTTTGTTGTTGTTTCTCAAGGCTTGGGCACATACGTATAAACAAATGAACAAACAAAACAAGACAAATGCAGTCAAAAACATGTCTCATACGTGTCTCTGTGCCCTTACACACCAAACAAATGTCAAGCAAAAACAAAAATGTGAAACTCCCCATTTAAGTAGGCATGCATGTTAGTAATCACATTGAAAGATTCCTTCCACTTCTTAAATAACTAGATTATTCATGGAAAATTCTCAAGCTGCAAGTTAAAGTTAAAGTTAAAGTCCCATTAGTTGTCACACACACTGATGTGTGTGCGAAATTTGTTCTCCGCATTTGACCCATCCCCTGGGGGAGCGGTGAGCTGCAGACACAGCCGCGCTCGGGAACCATTTGGTAGTTTAACCCCCCAATCCAACCCCCTTATAGCTGAGTGTCAAGCAGGGAGTGGGAACACACAAATAAACTACTTATTTTCTCAAGTTGGTGTTCCAACTTAGTATAAATGAGCTACCTAACCGTACGTTATATCAGTGGGAAAAAAATTAAAGCCTAGATCTTTTGGCTTGCAGTCAAATAAATTTTAACACATACTTTTCATAACTGTAGTTCTCATGTTGCTGTGTGATCTCTCTAATTAGAAACCAAAACAACCACTTTACTATTACTTCAACGAAATAGAGCTTCAGGTTTTTCCAATGTCCTTTCCACGCTACTTACTCCAATTATGAGCCTCAAAGCAGAAAACATGATGAGTAAATATTATTCCCAAATCAGATTTAAGTTGAAAATCTTTAGAAGCCCAGACTACCTTGCTTTCTTTCTTTATGAGTGCAAGAAATCCTAATAATTCATTCACTACTTAAGGTTCATTCATAAATAATGAAACTTCAGTTATAGAGTTTGTTTGTATTTATTTTCTGGGTAATTTACTTAAAGCCAAACATCATAAAAATCTAATATTGGTTATCTACAGTTTTCTTATTTATTCATTTATATGTTTGGCTCTGTTCTTCCTTTCCATCTGTAAAACAAATTTGTATCTTCTTTAAAGCGTTTGAAAAGAAACTGCTTTGCTAAATCATGCCATGCCAGGCCAGGCCAGGCCAGGCCACATCATATCATATCATATCATATCATACTACACCAGCCAATGGCATCTTTAGGAGTTAATTCTTTGATCTTTAATTTTGAAAGCTAATTTAAAAACAACATGGCAGCAGAGCTCAGATTCATAGTAAACTAAATTCAGTCGCAAATCTCTAAAATGAACTAAAACCTGAGAGGGATTCAAATCTTCATTGATCTGCTGCTTCAGAGGTTTTAGTCTCATCAGGCACAACATTTTAACCCTGCGATGTCATTTCTGCTCCACTTCTGTGACACATTTGAGCTGTTCTCACCTCAGCTGTTGCACTTCCTTTCTCGTGGTGCCGAACATCTCCTTTTCTCTCTAATCATGAAGCAAAAGCATCGTGCATGGTCGGTTTTCTTCTTAACTGCTTTAATTCCTGGTAAGCTTGATGATTGTTCAATGTAAATCTCCCTCAGATTACTGATTTAAAGTTTTAATTTTGTGTGTTTTTATTTATTTAATATAAAGACTGACTTTTTACGCTGCAATCCTGAAAGTTTCCATTATTTGTCAGCTGAACCAGAAACTGTTAATCAGAGCCGAACATGAACTTTATTGATGTTTTCCTGTAACAGCGCTGCTTGTAAGGGATGCTGCTAAAGTCTGAAACTGGAGGCCATTCTGGTTTCCTCTCCCACACACTGATCGTTGGTTCAGTGGTCGTCATTTGTTCTCATAGTTGTGTTCTTTCTCACTCTGTGGTTTAAGCAAACATGGGGGTGCGAAGAACTTCATCTTCTTATACCTTAACAATCATGCACATCTAATCAGGTAAAGAGGATTAAATTATATCCAAAAATGGCGCACGTGTAATGGAATTAAGATGAAATTTAACAGTTTTTTAAGGTTTTTATTCATGCCAAAATCGTATGTTTATGCTTAAAGGATTTTGGACAGGTAAGATGGAGGTGGTGGTGGTGGTGGTGGGGTGGGGGGGTTGAGAGAGTGGTGAAAGAAGCCTTTATTGTGAAAAATGAAAATTTAACTTTGAGCAGAGAGGGTGGTCTCAGGTTTCATCTGTCCAACAGCCAGTGCAGCCCTGACTCATCTCCCCAGGCAGTTACACTCCAACTCTCACCTTGAGACCTCTGTGTCACTGCTTCAGACGTGTCCAAAACCTTGCACAGGTAGGCATTGTTGGGGGACCCATTAAGATCATCAGCACCAATGACAAACAGTGAGCTGATTAATGGCAGTTAGCTTCTGCTCTACTCCGCACGGACTGGGTTGGGAGCTTTCTCATTTAGGTACCCTTGGATTTTCCCGTGCGCAAACCGGGCGTCTTTTCAGCCATCTTCCTGAGGCAATCTGCCTGGAGCCCAACAAGGCAGATACACCCACTACTGGCTGATTGGCCGGCTCAAAATCACGCATACCATTAGGAGGAGCCTCTGAGGGATAGAATGAGCCTTCCAGCATGCATGATTCATTATCATTCTCGATGCTGTGGAGTTAAACCTCAACATCAACTCTCCATCTAAAGATTGGGAACGGAGCCCCAATAAAAATGCCATTTCCACATCAGCCTGGTCTGGTCCAGGCTGGATGGTTCGGGTGCTGCATTGGTAGGGTTTGTTCACACACACTTCTCAGGAATGTGGAAATCTCTGAGCATGTGGGTGGGGCAAAAGACGCTTGGAGAAGCCGGTGGTGTCTCCCTTGTAGATTTCCATTTATCTTGAACATAACTTGCTTTTCACTGTGATCAAAGCCGCGCTCATTACGTTTTTTTTTTTTGACAAGACGCTCCTAAACGTGGCTGTCCTCCACAGTCCCTGTGCAGTCTCTGGTGATCTGCGCTCCAGTTCTAATGGAAAGAAGCTCCTGGAGCGCTGCATCACTCTAGTTTATCATCTCAGCTGGTTCTGTTAACAAAAGTGAAACTTACTGCCCATGTTTACATTCATAAAATTAAATGAAGGCGTTTGTTGCTTTTGGAGACTCTGATATTGCATCCAGACTCCTGTGTCTGTCCTCCCACGTGTCAGCCTGGCAGCGCTGTGTGTTAGCCTAGTGAACTAGACCAAATTCTTGCTTTGTAAAGTTGATCTAGAAACGCTCCATTGGAACCTCTACAGCCCCTAGCAGCATCCTGGCTGGCCAATCACAGCTCTCTATAACAGAGTGCTGTGATTGGTTCACAATGGTGGGCCAATCACAGCACTCTATCTGCTTTGTCGACCAATCATGGCCCTCCAATCATCTGGTGGGCGGGATGATGCGACAGAGTGGAACAGGATGGCGACAACTCATTTGACTCTAATTTACATCAAATTTGGACTATCTGGACTTGGGTTTTATTAGAATCAAGAGCAGATAGATTAATTCAAGTCCTTTATTTAGAAAAAGGATGTATTTTGCCTTCTTCAACAGTGGACTGCCTCGTTTACCGACATCCGTTACGTCGTGTTGTTCATTGTCCAGTAGCATGCGATGATCGTTTGAAAGACAACGGTAGAAACCATGGCCAAGAGCCGTCAATGGAGCTGTGCCAGACAAAATAATATATTAATTTAGTTTGGCTTGCCAGGCTACTGTGTTTGTGCTCTTCAGACAAAAAACAGCTTCAGTCAGAGGCCATGTTTACTCCTCAGTGTCCAGAATGATAACGAGTCTTGTGGAAAGACCCCCCTGCTGATTCTTGTGCCAATCTGAGGCTCCTCCTCATGGTAGGCATGAATCTGAGCCAGCCAATCAGTCGGCAGTGTGTGTGCTGGGACAGTACAGGCCGAAGCAGACTGCCTTGGGAAGAAGGCTACAATCAAAGTCCTTGAAGATGTGAATGCAGCATTGAGAACGATTCCTACAACCACCATCACTGAAACCAATGAGCTGATATTCACTTCAGCAGCAGTGATCCTTGAGGTGCTTGGCTATGAGCAAGTGCATCCACGAGAAACAATAGTCACCATGGAAAACAAGGTTGGAGGCCAACATCAAGGCAGCACAGAGAGAAGTGACCCAACTATTAGAGCTCCAGAAAGGTACAATGGTACAGCCAGATACCCATACATGAAGCCCTGGAAACTGTTCCAAACCTAAAGAGAAAGTGCAGCCAGATGAATAAACCGGTTCTTCTCAACGCAAGCAGCTAAAGTGTACTCTCAGTGGCAAGGTAACAACAGCAGAGCAGACCCACCAAGGCTGGAGACAGTACTAGAAGTAGGAGGCATCACACAACAGAGATGCAAAGTGGCTGGTCGCTCTAAGACCACAGCAACCTCCCTGAGCAGAACCCAGTATCCATCACTGTGGCAGATTTCCAAGAAAGAGTCTCAGATATGAAAAACTGGACAGCGCCAGGGCCAGCATGTTCCACACCTCCTTGGCCTGAAGGACTCCAAAAGGGCACAGCTTCATCGCATGCTGGTGACATTCTTGGAGAAGCCCTACCACACACATCAGCGTCCGAAAAGCTCCAGAAAAGGAAATCATAAGTGTGGACGCTGTGATCACTGTTACAATATGTGTAATGTGAAACTTTTCATTGACATTTCATCTGGATGCAGATTTAATATCAATTAATTTCTCAACTACAATACCTCATACATACATTGTTTACAGACTTGAATGTCCATGCAGCTGTTTTCATATGAGGAGAACCAAGCGCAAACATAAGGCAAGACTTGCTGAACATAAACATGCAACTAGTCATCCTCTACATCAGGGGTGTCAAATGTGCGTCCCGCAGGCCGGATCCGGCCCGCAAGCGGGTTAAATCCGGCCCGCGAGATGGTTGTGTAAACTTTATTTTCATACTTTAGAATGTAGAGTGAAAATAAACTTATCTTTGTGAGCAAGTTTTCTCTGTGACGAGTATAAATAAAACAAAGCTGCGCTCAACGCTCACACAAGAACTTGAATCACATCCTGAAGTTGGCCGCCACTCAGGATGTGACTTCTGATGTTGATGTGCCGGTGAAAGCTAAAAGATGTAAAGTAAAATGAGTCATATTTGAAGTGCTGCATGAAACTGATCTAGCCATGTGATCTGTAAGCTCTTTGAATCACTAAGGAATGTTTTATTTATTTAATTATTGATTTTTTTTTTCAAATTTTCAAGTACACTTCAGGTGTTGTACTTGTACTATTTTGGATACACTGTCCTCAGGCTCCAGCCTTGTTTTATATTGATTGTATTAAAACAAAGAAAACAATCTGAAGTTGTTTTTAATTTACCGGTCCGGCCCACTTGGGACTAGATTTCTCGCAATGTGGCCCCTGAGCTAAAATGAGTTTGACACCCCTGCTCTACATCATATGGTGGTATATCATACAGAAGCAAACCATGCAGGCTGTAATTCCCTCCATATTTCAGGTATAGAGCCTGTTCAAGATGCAAGCAGAGGGGGCAATAGACTAAAGGAAGCCTCATTAATTCATGAGGCTTCATTTGGCCATCGCTAGCTGAAACGAGTTGACATAATTTTATTCAACAAGCCATATAAAGGCTTCATAATCATTATCATCCTCCCGAGGGCCTCCGATACTTTTTTCTATATGTGCATGCCTCAATTGAAGAGCACCAAAGGTATTTATACAGTTTCACACCCAAGAAGCACCCCACTCATTTTTGACCTGGTAAAATATGTTTATTTGTTCTCATTTTACGAGATCATGTTGTGTCCACCACTAGGGGGCAGCCTAAGACAGGAAGTAAGTGAGGGAGAGTAAGGGAAGCATTTCTTAAGAGGAATGAAGATGGATGCCTGCTACTGCACATATGACGCAGGTTCGATTTAAACTTGGAAAAGGAAGTCTTGCCTACTCGGGATACTTTCTGAAACAAATGCCGACCATAACAGATTATAATGTTATAATGTTCACAGGATAAGACTAAGAAGGGAAATGTTTCACACATAGCTCAATCAAGAATTGTTTTTCATCAGCAGCCACTGGTGTTGGGACAACACATTCTCACACCCGAAGCATCGAAAAATGATACTAGGACTGGCACAGCGCGTCGCCTCCAGACACGTTGGGAGTCCCAAAGCGTTGGAAACAAACGCTTGGTCACCCATCGTCATTTTTCAACGCTTTGGGTGTGAGAATGTGTTGGTTGGGTTTGCATGTTCTTCACATGCATGGGGGGTCTCCAGGTACAGAAACAACCCTCCAACCAAAATCATGCATGTTAGGTTAACTCTGGATGTGAGTGAGTGACTTGTTGTTTGTCTTTGTGTGTCCCTGTGGTGGAAGAGCGACCTGTCCAGGTTGTCCTCCATCTTACTTATAACTGTAGACACATTACTTGTCCGTGTGTGTGTGTGTGTGTGTGTGTGTGTGTGTGTGTGTGTGTGTGTGTGTGTGTGTGTGTGTGTGTGTGTGTGTGTGTGTGTGTGTGTGTGTGTGTGCTCTGTCTTCTCGATCCCCAGTGAGTCGTGGAGGATGGCTGCTTATACTGAGCCAGGATCCTCTGGAGGTTTCTTCCTGTTAAAAGGGAGTTTTCCTCTCCACTGTCGCTTTATGCTTGCTTGGTATGAGGATTGCTGTATAGTCACTGACACTAGTCAGTGACTTGATGCAATTTGCTGGGTTCCTTATATAGGAAACATTATTTCTGATTGGCTTAATGAACTGACCTGAATTGGAATGTTTATTATGTGAAGTGCCTTGAGACGACTCTTGTCGTGATTTGGCGCTTTATAAATAAACTTGAATTGAACTTATTGACTGACACAACCCTAGTGAGGTCAATCGTTTTAGGGGATGGATGAGTGAGGTTGTAGACTCGAGGGTTGTTCTTGATCAGGAATATTATGCAGACTAAACTCTCACTGTTGGGTCCCACTGAGCTGGAACATCAAATCTTCCCCCTGATTCACCAGTGAGATAATCTCCCCCTCCTTCAGGTTTCCACCTTCACAGAGATGACATCTCCAGCCAGGAGGCTCAGATCCACAGTCCTGTTCTGCAGCCCAATGAGACCATTCCAACACCTGGTAAACACAAACATTTGAATCCGACCAAAACAAAATAAAAATTAATAAATAAACTAATAAAAACATTTGTGTACATGTCAAACCTTGAATACTAAACAGATTCATTTATAGGTATTAAATATTCTATTAAAGGTGTTTCACTGTTTACTGTTTTGAATTTTTAAAACCATTCATCTTATTAGCTCAGTTATTTACTCTCATAATGTCAGGAGAAACTCTCATATGACACACATCACACACATGTGAAAACTAAAAAATGTCTATCTGTCTACAATAAGTGTGTGTGTGTGTGTGTGTTCAGGAACCTACACATTGAAAGATCCTGATGGGAGAACGTGCATCAAAGCTACCATGGGAGCTGAGTACATCGTCACTGAGATGAAGGTCAGAGACGCCAGTCTGTGTGTGTGTGTGTGTGTGTGTGTGTGTGTGTGTGTGTGTGTGTGTGTGTGTGTGTGTGTGTGTGTGTGTGTGTGTGTGTGTGTGTGTGTGTGAAAGATTTTCCTTTACACCCACCGTGGGTACGCAGAAGCCAGACTCTGTGTACAGATCACTGCTTCCTGGTAAAAAGGCAAATACTTGTGAGTAATATACATTTTTTTCTGTGTCTTTAGTCTAGCTGGTATTTCAACCTGGATCCATCCAGGATCAGAATGAATGGTTATTGTGGCAAAGAAGACGCTCTTCTCTCTCTGACTCTGCCCGATGACTCAGCCGGTTTGCATTTCACCTTCAGAACGGTAAAGAAACACAAACACATTTAACACATTTCTGACGAGACCCAGAAAACAACACCTCGAGATCAGACACAGAGGCCAGAACCGGTTTATGTAAACAGCCAGGAGAAACCACGGATGGATACTTAGTCTGGATAATCCAGCGATGGATATTCCAAAACTCCCAAATTTGTTCAAACTACTAAATACGACTAACTACGAAATAAAGTCAATAATTAACTCCAAAACTTCCACTTCCGCCCCTGTACAGCACAGGCCTACATGCATGCACTGTAAAATATTTCTGAATGTATGTAAGTAAATTGTTTTTATATAGCACTTATCACAGACATCACAAAAGGCTTCACACAGATTCATCTCACGTCTCACTCCACCTTAGTTCCATCAGTGCACAGAGTGTTAAAGTTAGTCTTGTTTAAATTGTGTAGAAATAAATTTCTTAACTATTTTAAACCTGATTCTCTCTCTTTCCTTGGAGTTAATACGAAGTGTCGCTTAATCCCTGCAATAAAAAGTTCCGATCTTCTGGTTAAAATAGTCAAAGATCCATCAGATTGATATTTCATATTTCTATGGAATCTCACATGTTATGGTTCATAAGTAAGATGTAAACGACCCATTCTTTACACCATTTGATGAGTTGGTGTGCAAAGCAGGGCAACTGACTTCAATTTTGAATGACAGTGTGTTTGTTATGAAAACAAGAGGTTTTCTTTATGAAAAATGTGCCAAATGCAAAGTGTGGAGTTTTGACAAAACTGCAGTTTGAGTGTAAAGCAAGAATTGTGCTTAAAGTTCAGGAGAACTGATTGAGGGAGTTGGTGCATCAGTTACATGCTGTGGTCACTGTGTGTGACATAAGTAATGTGTGCATGTAAACAACTGAGAAAAACTGTAATTGTGCAGTCACACCATGACTGTAGTTTACATCCAACTAAAATTCAAAGTATTTCATCTATTCTGATAAAAAGACACCATTTTTAAGGAAGTGTTATGTTTGATTCAGCATGGAAAACAAATAATGATTTCTTACTCCATTTCTTTTTTCAAATCTTTTCCACAGGAGAGAAATATTTTTTATGTCACCAATCTGACAGCTCACCTGTTTCCTCAACCTGTCTGCAAAAGCTGCCTCAGTAAGCAAGAAAGTCTCAATAATACAAGAATGATGATTCCTAATTAATCACCTCTGTCCTACTCCCGTTTCCTCATAGATAAGTCTTATTCTGGTTCTGTGGCCCATGAAAAGCTCTTCAAGACACTAGATGGTCACAGCTTCAAGTGTAAATCTGCAACTCTCCTTTTGGTTTCTTCTAAGCTGAAGATCAAGTTGGATTCTCTGCAGATGCAGGCATTTGGCGTGCCCAATGGACTGTATGGAGAAGGTGCTAGAAATATGAAACATCATGTTTTCATTTATCTTTTTTAGAGACAAGTACTGATGTGGTGCAGATTCATAAGCATCAAACCAGTTGAATTGATTGTGTTTTTGTTTCAGAGGATGAGTGCTGGGCAGATTTTAACAAAAGAACCGTTCCCATCATCATCGGCTCCATCATAGTCAGTCTCATCCTGTGCATCATGCTGAGCTTCCTGTTCATCCGAGATCACCGCAGACCAGGATATGAGAGGCTCTGATCTTCCACATAACACACACCATCACAGATACCTGCATCCCTGTTACTGAACACTTGACCTTTCTTATTATTCAACTGTAAATTTACAAATTATATTTAAAACAGATGAATGCTTTTGTTTTTGAGTCCTTGCAATCAGAAAAGCCAGTAACAAAAAATGTATTTAAAGGGACTTTACAGACTTTTGAATTTTTATGCTCGCGATTACCCCCTCAGGCCAAAAGCGTAACGGCAGCTTCAATAGTAGGCTCGTGCACGAGGTGCGCATGTTGTACGTGCACACTCCTTAATGAAAATAACAGCTGTGACAGTCCTGTGTGTGTGTGTGTGTGTGTGTGTGTGTGTGTGTGTGTGTGTGGCCCGGAGGACAGAGGACAGGAGAACGCGCAGCTAATTAATTAAATAATTTGGTTCTGTACCTTTCTCTTCAGCACAGCCGACAAAGGTTTAAGATGGGTCAGTCCTCCTGCATGCTCAGATCATTCCCTTCCCTTGCTTGAAAAATTGTTCCAAAATGAAAGTTGAACCCACATCTTTTTATCTGTGAATTCAATGCCATTCGGCGAGTCTCAAATAAAAATTTGGGCATCTTACTCTAAAAAAATATACCATTAATGTAAAAAAGAAACTAAATGAACTATGTTCACATCCAGAATTGAACCCAGGTCTTCTGCATGAGAGTCAGACATCTTACAAGGTGAGCTACACTCTAGTAATATTCACAGCATCTGTAACTTTTATATCCTTGATGACAGCTGAAACAACATCAAACCTAAGAATGGTTCAGAGCGAAAAAGGCTATTTTGTTGCTAATTTGCAGGAAATATCTAGAAGAAAGTTCTACAGAAAGTAGCTAAGGGTCCTCAGAAATGTAGCTAGCTTTGTCACTAGGCGTTAGGAACAGCGACAAAGTCGCTGAGTTGGCACTACCTCTCTCTCTGCTGCTAAAGCTACGGATAGCAAATGCTACGGGCGATGCCTGAGCGCGAACATGCATGAAGAAGCCTGCTCGACCCGAGCATCTCTCTTTTTCTGTGATTTTACAGAAAAACAGGCAATCACAGTAAAAATGCCAGGGCTCATTCTACAGGACCAGGGCATTGCAGGAGAATGTATGAAGAAGACATTTATTATTTCTATACATGTTTTGGCTGTCTAACTTCCATAATGTCCCTTTAAATACAAGACTGTACAGAAGCGTATTGCATTCAGCCCCCCAAAAATAAAAAGCTCTGTTTTACTGAACTGACAAAATTATTTTTACAGAAATTAAAAAAAAAAAATTTGTGATGCGGTGATGATGCTCTGCGGCATTATTGACGGTCTAATAGAGGAACTCAAACATGTTTTGTTTGCTGAGTTGATTTTCACTTTGTTTTGGGATTGAGACACTGTGTGACCAGATCTGAGAAATTTGTATAGTTTACCAAGACCCTTATACGTATAATATGTAACATTGTCTACCGTGTCACGTGACGTTACGTGACCGCCGCGGAAGCCTTGGTCACGTGATGCGAGTCTGTTCCATTTAACTGTTTTCTTTAACTAAGGAAGGAAGTTGTCCTCGTGAGCAAGGCGTCTGGCCTCGCAAGACATCGCCTTACGAGGCCAGACGCCTTGACATTGAGAAACACCCCCGGTGATCAGCACAGACTCCGCCCCTTCTCCTCCTCTCCTCCAGGCTGCCGATGAGCACAGCTGAACTGAATCCATCTGATGACCCACACCTGGGATAAAAAGGCTGTGTAGGGGTTCAGCTGTCCTCCAGGTCTCGCATTGTTTGAACCCCTTTTTGTTTTGGAGAAGCTTAACAAAAACAAACAAACAAACAAATAAATTAATAAAAATGTGTAAAGAGGGTATTATATGTTGCTTTTAAGCTTAATATATTACCTTTACTTATGACCAATGAGCTGTGATATTCTATATAGATATAGGGTATCAACCTGATTGGTCTTTGAATGTTTAATCAGAAGAATTTGAGATTCTTTGCTTTTTCAGGGATCATAACACACTTCGTATTAATTCAGACAGTCAAGTTTATAAAAAGTAAGAAATTTATTTTCTAAACAAATTAAAAACATGACAACTAGTAAACCCTTTATGTGATGGATGAATCTAAGTGGATGGGATGCGAGGTGTGATGATGTGTGAATGTGATGCTATCAGAACCCTCATATCAGTTCTGAGTGGGAGTGAATTTGGTCTGCTATAAGCTAACAAAGTTGGTTCTTATCCAAACCACATCAGACGCAATCATACTGTGTCTACCTCACCCTTTTTGGAGACCCTCTTCGCGGATCAGGAGGTCAGGAAGGTGAGATGACCTCTGGACACCGAGGTTCAGTAGATTAACCGCAGCACCGGCACTCCAGTCCAGAGATGTCACCGGGCACAACAGGTTGGAACTAGTTTGCATCTAGAACAGCTGCTTCTGAGTAGCTGAAGGAGCAAGTTTCTGTGTCGCTGCAGGCAACTTTTGGCTTGTAGAAAGCCTTGATGGTTCAAAGAGTTTTGCTCCGGCTGGCCGGTCCTGAGCTCTGCTCAAACTCACTCAACCCGGGAAGGAATTTTTGTTTTATTAATTTATATTATGATTTACTGACAAATCAGAACCTGACATGTTAAGGAGGTTTTACCAACAAACCTCAGAAACCACATCTTGCTCAGATACAGGAGCTCTGATTTGCGGATCAGAAAATAATGTGTCATGAGATGACTTTAACCATGTGCATGAGTGTGTCCTTATCAAGTCACGTACACTGATTAAATATTTGGGTCATGTATTTCATTTCATCCTTATTAATTCTAAGCACAGATTAATCAAAACATTAATATTATTATTCATATAACATTTGTTCATTCAACCATATTTATTTAATGATTATTCAACGTATGAGTTGTAAAAGTTCATCTTTCATGGGAGTGTGCAATCCTGCAGTCTTATCAAAAGAGAGCTTTGTTTGGGAACATAGGCTGATATCTTGTCCCCCTGAAATGTCAACATGCACTGCATAATCTTATGGGCTTTAGAAGAGAGAATAGAAACTCCACTCAGATAGTGGAATTATGTCTGTAGGTGACCGGACATTGTGTAGGTCAATTTGTAGGTGAAAATTGACTCTTTGTGGACTCTACAAATGTTAGCTTTGAGATGATCTCCAGGGATCGCGGTAGACTGTTTTAAACAGTTTTGGTGAGGGTATATCCCTCACCATATAATCATCAGATGACCCTGAGACGTTAACATCTTTTGAAGAGTTAGGCTGGCCTGGGAAGATGGCTTGTAACACCTAATTAATTAATTGATTAATTGATTGATTAATTAAAAAAGTGATAGTGTTAAAAGAGAGTTTTCCTCTCCACTGTTGCCACGGTTTGATCTCTTCAGAAGTTACTGAAATTTTAATTTCATTTTCTTCTTGAATTGCTGCCAATTGTGCTTCAGCCACTGTTTTAGTGGGTCTTCTATCTAATGGCTTAGGATTACCGGAGAACATGCTGGAAAGGGCAACATCCTGGCCATTACTAAAACTCTCTGTAGTACAAAAAGGTCCAGATTTATCCTTCGATCTAACAGATTTCCTCTGTCTGTAATAGTGTTGTCAAAAAAATCGATACTAAAAGTGGTATCTAAATTAGATATTCCATCCCTGTGGTATCGATATTATGGACCATTATACACAGCCTTCTTCAAGTACACCGACACGCAAGACAGCCAGATGCCGTAAAGCAGGCTCCGCCTCCCAGACAAACAGAAGAAGAAGAAGACGCCGCATGGCTACATTGCAATTTCCCACGCGAGTTGTCTCCGATCCAAGTTTTGTCTGCCAAATAAATAAACAAAAACATAAACAGCGAATTTGGGAGGCGCTTCACAGCCCAACCTAATTAGCATACCAAGTCCGACATGTAGTTGTATATTCACGCTCATGGGCTTAAAGGAAAACTCCCGCTTATTGCAACCCGGACTTAATTTCTAGCATGCAGTACGTTTGTTTACTCACGCTGACAACTTTGGTGCTACTTGGATTCCCTGGGGTATTTGGATCCATCGGCGAATCGCCATCAGTGTATATCCATATAACGGGTGCGGACGGGCACCCATGGTGCAGCCTCGAAATAAGACATTATCTGCACCAAAACATCTTCATGTCGAAAGGTTTTGTTAGGAATCATTAACGTGATTCCCCCTGTTCGTTTGGAGCGAGTCTGGGATTTCTAGGCGTAAACAGACTAGCTGCGGCTAATTAACCGGCGCTTTTAATGACGTCACTGCCGTGCGCCAATCTGTTTTTATTAAGATTACCGGTAGATGTACCTTTGTCCTACTGTGGAGAAATTCATTTTCTCCCTTTATTGACCAACAGAGTTGTTCAAAAGTACAGAACAAAACATATGGCATTACATCTTATGACAAAAATGCACTTTAAACAGAGTTTAAGCAGCAAAATGTCACGAACTCCTCCAGCTGACTGCATTCCATTCATTCCTGCCACCAACGTGGCGACTGACGTCATCACGCCGACACTACTTAAGGAAGTGCCGGCGTTTCATTCATTGCTCAGTCATCGTTCTCACCAGACTTTGTATCGAGTCTCCAGGCTTACCAGCCCTGAAAACCTTCCAAACTGCACCTTCAGGAGATAACCACGCCGGTTATCTCCGTCTCTCCGCGTCTGGGCAACAGAACTCTCAGTCACGCTTCAGATCTGCCAACAAACCTGACATTGTCACGATACTAAAATTTCATACTCGATTCGATACTTGAAAAAACCTCGATACTCGATACTCAATTTCGATACTATTTAAAGACACCAATTTATTGAACAAGTTTATTCAAAAAATAACATTCCTCAATTTATATTGCAAAAATTAAATGTTAAGAATTAAGTGTACTTTACCGAGAATTTATAAAAAACAGAACTACAGAAGCAGAACAAAAGTACAAAAGATATAAAAACAAACTCATAAATATAGTGAGAAGCCGTAAACGTGAATATTTTTTTAAAAAGTTAGAGCACAACAGAAACAACATAAAAGGCATCTGGAAAGTATTAAATGGCATAATTAGGAAAGAGACAGGGATTAATATCTATCCACAACATTTTATAGAGAGAAAAATAATATTACAAACATGAATGAAGCAGTGGATGAATTCAACAAATATTTTGTAAGCATACAATCTAAATTGGAGGAAAAAATAATAGTTGATGAGATACAAACGGATGCTACAGAGTATGTTGAAAGAAATAAAAATTCTGTTTTTTTAAGAGCAGTTGATGAGAAGGAAATTTATGATATAGTTAGAAATATGAAGAATAAAACCAGTACAGACTGGAACGATATTGACATGAAAACACTGAAATGTGTGACTGAGGGCATTGTAAAACCATTAACACACATTTGTAATCTTTCTTTTCAAAAGGGAGTTTTTCCAAATAACATGAAAGTAGCAAGGGTAATTCCTATTTACAAGACAGGAGATAAGCATCATTTTACAAATTATAGACCTGTGTCAATACTATCACAATTTTCCAAAATATTAGGAAAGCTGTTTGTTAAAAGATTCGATAATTTCGTTGATCAATATGAGTTGCTGACGGAAAGCCAGTATGGCTTCAGGAATAATAGGTCAACAGTCCAGGCACTGATTGATCTTAATGAGGAAATAACAGAATGCACTGACAAAAAGAAGCATGCAATAGGGTTGTTTTTAGATCTGAAGAAAGCTTTCGATACAGTAAACCATGACGTATTGATGAGAAAAATGGAAAAATGTGGTTTCAGGGGTATAGTATTGGACTGGATAAAAAGTTATTTATCAAATAGACAACAATATGTGCAAATAAATCAACATAAATCAGGACTAAGAGAGATACAATGTGGGGTACCTCAAGGATCAGTCTTAGGACCTAAACTATTCATAATGTACATAAATGACATTTGTAGGGTTTCACAAGTATTGAAGTTTGTATTGTTTGCAGATGACACAAATGTTTTTTGCTCGGGTGTGGAATTGCAACAGGTCCTGGATGTGGTCACACAGGAAATAAATAAATTTAAAAAATGGTTTGATGTAAATAAACTGTCACTAAATTTAGAGAAAACAAAATTTATGTTGTTTGGTAATGAAAGCAGACACAATGAATTAGATATAGTAATTAATAATGTAAAAATTGAGAGAGTATATACACAAAATTTCTTTGGGTGGTCATAGACAGCAGAATCTGTTGGAAGCCACACATCAAATATGTTAGGGGGAGGCTTGCACGGGGCATTGCTATATTGGGGAAAGCTAAGTATATTTTTAATCAGAAAGCACTTTATATATTATACAATATGATACTGCCATATTTGAGCTATTGTGTAGAGGTCTGGGGAAATACGTACAAAAGTAATTTACAAACAATAACGACAATGCAGAAAAGGGCTATCAGATTAATAACAAATGCAGGATATTTGAATCACACAAATGAACTTTTTATTAAAACGCGGACAATGAAGTTCCAGGACTTGGTTAAATACAAAACAATACAAATAATATAGAGAGTAAGAAATAAATTAATGCCTGATAAAATACAAAAACTGTTCACAGAGAGAGAAGGAGGATATAACCTGAGAGGGACACTAAACTTAAAGATACATAAGTTTAGAACAACATTAAAACAGATGTGTATCACAATAATAGGGGTTAAATTATGGAACAATTTAGAAGAAGAAATCAAAGTAAGTACAAATATAAATGTGTTTAAAATGAATTATAAAAAACATATTCTGAACAAGTATATAGTGGAAAATCGATGATTTATGTGGGTGTCCTTTATTCTAAGGGAAAGTAAATTGTACCAATTGTAAAAAGATGTGTTTTTTTTTCTTCTTTTTTTGTTTTTTCCATATGGTTTGGTGGTTTTTGGTTTTTTTGGTGACTTGTACCATTTTGTTTGTTTTAATGTAGGTTTTGTGTTAGATTTAGTAAACAAGTAAAAATTACTTGTATAAAGGGGTAGGGACATATAAGTTTCCACTTCAGCCTACTCCTTTTCAAACAGAGAAGAAGAGATGATGATATGTATTTTTTCTGTTTGTGGTATTTTAAAAAAATTATGTATGTTTTCTTTGTTTGAAATAAATAAACTAAACTAAGTGTATAAAGTGCTTAAACCTTTCAAGTATCAGCATTTTTTAAAACGTGCATACAAAAACTGGCGAAAGTTAACACTTTAAATCATGAATTGTCTCACTATATATACACTATTTGCAGAGTGATGTTTTGTGTCACGAACTCCTCCAGCTGACCTGAAAACCTTCCAAACTACACCTTCAGGAGATAACCACGCCGGTTATCTCCGTCTCTCCGCGTCTGGGCAACAGAACTCTCAGTCACGCTTCAGATCTGCCAACGAACCTGTCGTTGGCAGAAGGTGTAGTTTGAAAGGTTTTGAAGGCTGGTAAGCCTGGAGACTCGATACAAAGTCTGGTGAGAACGATGACTGAGCAATGAATGAAACGCCGGCACTTCCTTAAGTAGTGTCGGCGTGACGACGTCAGTCGCCACGTTGGTGGCAGGAATGAATGGAATGCAGTCAGCTGGAGGAGTTCGTGACAGACAACCCTAGTCTGTAACGGCTCGACGAGGAGAGCGCTGACGTTTCATCAAAATATGAAAACAGACGAGTATTGTCTTCTGGTTTTGTCATTTTCTTGTCATCAATTTTATCCAAAGCAAATAATGGTTCTGCTCTATCTTCGCTAAATGCCACATCTTAGGAGTCGACTACAGACCTGACTAAATAGTCCTTGTCGCTGACGTCTGAAGCTAGTGATTTAGCTTCAACGTGCTCTATGGCTTTCTTGATATGCAATAAATACTTAGGTTTGATACCACACTGAGATAAAATCTCAAAATCGTTGCATTCCCATGTACACACACCTGTGTTGGCACCTTTAGTAGCGACAGACTTGTGATATTCCACCTCTTCTGAAACTTTATCGGAAACTAATTTCTCCCGTGGCGCCAGAGATATTTGATTTGTTTTGGTGGCACTTCCATCATGGCTATCATTTTCTGGTATTGCCAAAGTCCTGTGGCCACTTTCAACCAGAGCAAGCGATGGTTCTGCCCCATCCTCACTAAACACCTGAGAACAGGCAGCAAATTCATCATCACTGGTATCTGAAGCTATTGCTTTAGCTTTAACTTCTTCTATAACTTGCTTTATAAGCAACAGATATTTAGGGGCGATGCCACAATCAGACAAAATATCTAAATCGTTGCATTCCCATCCACGTAAGTCTGTGCCGTCCTCTGCAGCAGTGACAGACTTATAATCTTCGACACTCTGTGAAGCTAACAATACGGCTTCATCTTCAGCTGAATTCTCCTGAGACGCCAGAGAAATTTCAGCGTCAGTGACACTTCCATCGAAAGACAAACTCTCATTGATATCGTCCTCTGAATAAAACCAATTCTCATCAATATCGCGGACATCTGACGCTAGTGTCTCAGCTCCAGCGTCATCACTAGAGACGTAAACGTCGTCAGTATAGTCTGAATCTGACGTCTCTGCCCCCTCCCCGCCTAATCCATCCCGTGAAATGACCGACTCCGTTTTAGTAAGTCCCAACATTTCGTGTAAATACAGAACAACGTCTTGAAAGTTGCTTTCACCAAAAGAAAGCTGCTCAAAATCGTTGTTTTCCTGTCCAAATGAGTCCTGGCCGTGCTCTGACGCTAACAAAACTTCTGTTTCATTCTTAACTAAATTTTCCTGTGACGCCAGAGACATTCCTCTTGTTTCAGCGACACTTGCATCAAAAGAGAGCTTTCTTAAACGATTGTTCTCTGGATCAAACAAATTCATCTCAGTATCACTGAATTTTGAAGCTAATGTCTCGGCTTCGGTCCCTACGAAACGTTTGTGAGAAGCCAGCAGACCTCCAGTATCATCTTCAGAAGAGACGTAAACGTCGTCAGTATAGTCTGAATCTGACGTCTCTGCCTCCTCCCCGCCTAATCCGTCCCGTGAAACGACCGACTCTGTTTTAGTAAGTCCCAACGTTTCCTGTAAATGCAGAACATCGTCTTGAAAGTTGCTTTCACCGAAAGAAAACCGCTCAAAATCGTCGAATCCCTGTTCAAACGACTCTTCGTCGCGCTCTGAAGCAAACAAAACCCTAGTTTCATTATCAACTAAATTTTCCCGTGACGTCAGAGACGTTTCTCTTGTTTCAGCGACATTCGCATCAAAAGAGAACAATTTTATAGAACAGAATTGTGGATCAAACAAACATGTGTCACCATTGCTGTCATCTTGTGCTAGTGACGTCTCATCAACAACTGGTCCGAAATTATCCTTTGAAATACAAAAATCCTGCATTTCACATTGATCTAAAGGCAATAACTCAATAACATCCCTCTTTCTAAACAAATTGGTGTCATATTTAGAAGTTTCAGACATGTAATCAGCTCTGCCCATTGAGACTAACAATATTTCTGCTCCATCCTCACCTAATTTCTCATGTGACGCAATAAATTGTTGAGTTGTTTCAGAGGTGTTTTCATCAGAAGACGATAACTCACAGCTATTGCCCTGTGAGTCAAACGGAGCTATGCTTTCTTCTGAGGTACCAGAAAAATATTCATCACTTTCCTCAAAGGCGTTCTCTGAAAGAGCTAAAATTTGGGATTCGTTTTTCTCAAGACTGTTGTTTGAAGTGATATACATACTTCTGACGGCTTGATGGCTGCTTGTGTAGCTGAAATCCTCTGACTCAACGGCTTCCAGCAGAGGCAAAACTATTTTTCTTTGTCCTTCTGAGTCGATAAGGTGTGTCTCCGTTTCTTGATGTGAGTCATTTCCAGAGTGTTTCGGGATATAAGATGTCTCTCTGTTGCTGTCTGGAGTTTCAGAAATTATCCTGTCATGAGGAATGCATTCGTTTATTTCTCTGTCTAAGTTAGATGTTGCTTGAGAAAGTCTGATGGAAAAGTCAAAATCTGACTGAAGATCATCTAACTCTAGATCTAATCCTTCACTTTCTCGTTCGTCAAAAAAATATTCACAGGTTTTTCTAACTGCTGAATTAATAAAGGTTCCAAAAAGGATGGCTGCTGTTAAGAAAGGCATCTTCTAGGTTCCTCTGTCCGTAGTTTGGTGTCAAGTGAGACTGCTCTCCTTCGTACACTAGTGAGATAGCGCCGCTTTGTGACATCATCAAAGGAATGCGCGTCAGCATTTACGTCACAATGAAAGCCGTGACGTAAAGCGAGCTGCTGCGTTCCATTAACTCTACAGACCACGCATGACCGCTACCACGCTGACGAGCGGTGGCGGGCAAACAGGAAGTAATAGCAGACTGTTTTTATTTAAAATTTTTTTACAAACCTTTATTTACAGTCAGAGCGTTACAATACTTTTCTTGTCACCGTTGTATCTTTGGTTTTCCTGTGCGAAGTTAAAAGCACAACTTTTCTTCCAAAACGCTTGTCAGAGCGGACAATTCAAAAATGTGTTCTTGGCAATATTTATTTAGGCTACACAAAACAGAGAAATGTCTCCCTCTTGTGGTCATATTTTGTAACTGCATGGTCCTCCCCACCTCCGTCTCGCACTTTTTGATTGGCTAATCCTTTCTACGAGTCCCTAGTAAGGTCAAAAATCATAATATCGATCAAATAAATGCAACAAATTACATTTTTTTTGCGAAATTAGAAAATGTCCATTTCTATTTTCAAAAATTTATTAAAATCGTATAGTTTTCAGTGAAAAACGAAGAGCCGGACAATTTACAATCAATTTTCTGAATTTACAGCTTCGCGTTTTTACTGATAGCGTTAGCATCGCTAGCCTCAGCAGCTGGCAGCGATGGCTGCAGTTATTTTGAGTTTTCCATCTCTGCAGGGTCTGAGGACATTCACACAGTGAGTACATCAGTTTGACTCACAACCGGTGTGTCACAAAACCGAGGGGCTCTGTTCGTTTCTGCTGTTTGCGTGATTTATTTAGAGCTTAGTTTGTATCATGTCTGCGTTGATCCAGATGCTACCCACTCAGATAAGTTCCTGATAAAAAAAAATCTATTAATTGCTCAGAATTATGACTTACATGAGATATTTTCTCATTTACTCACTTAACCGTTTTTTGTTTTGTTTTTTGGTGGGAAGCAGAATGACCTGAACAAGGTTACGTAGAGAGGAGATTGTTTACCTTGGAGGGCAAATGTTATTCAGCTCTTGTGTTTTTCTTAGCGTCTAACGTAGTTTTCATACGTGATGGGTTGTTGTTTTCTCTCTAGAAAACTGTCATGGCCCAAAAGAGGCGTGAGGCTGCTTTCAGGAGGTGAGTTCAGCAATCAGATCTGATCTCTGCTGGTGGGTCCATACTGAGGAGTTCAGGATCAAGTTTGGTTTGTTTCCTCAAAATCAGAATTAGAGTTGATCGGAAATGGGATGAAAACATGAATGGTGTTCATCACAATTCTCCGGGAAAAATAAAAATCGTCCAAAGTTAGCACTGGCAGTTCAGCGCTGCACAATTTTTTTTTAGTCTGTATAATATGAATAATTTAGAATATAAATTCAAAAGATTTTGTCAGTTTGCTCATTTTTGTAAACTGATGCAAGCATTTTTCAAACCAGCTGAATGTTTAAGTGCTTTCAAACAGACCGATTAGGATCAAACAGAAGGCCTGACCGTCTGTCATGAGAAAACTTGTTTAACTCTTTTTCCACGGCAACCTCCGCCAGCTCCACTGGCTGGATCACCAGGCGTTTCCATGCCAACTTGGAGATGTAATCCCTCCAACAAGACCTGGGTCGACATACCTGAAACACGGGAGGTGGGAGTCGTCCATGAGGCCCAAACAGCTGACCCCTCTGGACACGGAGGAGCAGCCGGGTCTCTCCGGAATGTCCGAGCTCCTCACCCTCTCTCTGAGGCTGAGCCCCCCTACGGACAGAGGAAGCTCATTTCAGCTACATGTATTTCTGATCTTGTTATTCCCGTTACTATCCACGGCTCGTGACCAGAAGTGAGGGTTGGGATGAAGTTCGCCCCGGTAAATTGAGTGCTTTGCTTTCTATCTTAGCTTCTGCTTCACCACAACTGTCCAGTTCAGCATCTGCATCACTGCAGACGTCGCCCCGGTCCGCACGCCGATCTCCTGCTTTCTCCTTCCTTCTCTCTTGTGAACACGACCTCGAGATACTTGAGGTAGGACTAGGACGTCTCCTCTGACCAGGAGTTGGGAATCTACTCTTTTTCCGGCCAAGAACCACGGCCATGGGTTTGGAGGTGCCGATCTGCATCGTGGACCTCCCCAGCAATCGTTGAAAGTCAACAGAAGCATCCTTAGAAATGACGGAGGACGAGAATCTTGAAAGTTTCAGTTTTGATTTAAAATGTAATTATTGTTGCTGCTGTGGAATCAAATCTGACTTCAGGTCCTTTCTTGTATCTCCGTGTGACGAGCTCAAACGTGAAAGCCACCCTGAGGTCCTTCAAAGCATTTTTAATGAACTCTGCAGAGGTGAGGAGAATCGACAAGGTGTTGATCGCCAACCGAGGAGAGATTGCGTGTCGTGTGATGCGTTCAGCTAAGAAGATGGGCGTTCGCACTGTGGCGGTGTACAGCGACGCCGACAAACACTCTATGCACGTTGCCATGGTGAGACACTCCATCCGTCAGTCTCGTGGCTCTTTTCGTGTGTTTAGCTGTGAGGCAGCTTTTATTCGTTCGTCTGCAGGCAGATGAAGCCTACCACATCGGACCTCCTGCCTCCCAGCAGAGTTACCTCTCGATGAAGAAAGTTTTGGAAGTGGCCAAGAAGTCCGGATCCCACGTGAGTGGGAGGAGATTTTATTTGCTCCATTATTTGGTTTAGTTTTCTTAAAATTGCACATCTTATTAAAAAAAAAAGATACGTTTTTCAATGTGTGTTTGCAGGCGGTCCATCCGGGCTACGGGTTCCTGTCTGAAAACACGGAGTTTGCAGAAGCGTGCAAGCAGGAGGGAATCATTTTCATTGGACCTCCTTCCTCTGCCATCCGAGACATGGGCATCAAGAGGTGACTCTGCTGCCGCCGACGCTTCTGACGTCATTCCCGCCATCACAAAGACAGTCAGAATATTTGTGCATCTTGGTTTGTTTGCTTTTAGCACTTCCAAACACATCATGTCGGCTGCAGGAGTTCCCATCATAGGTGGTTACCATGGTGAGGACCAATCAAATGAGAGGCTTCAGGCGGAGGCTGCTCAGATCGGATATCCTGTGATGATCAAGGCCGTTCGAGGAGGAGGAGGGAAGGTGGGAGGAAGCAGAAACTAGAAGTCGCGTCAACAGGAAGCTTGAACGAACCACGTGTGTTTCAGGGGATGAGAATCGCACGCTCCGAGTCGGAATTCCTGGAGCAGTTGGAGTCTGCGAGACGAGAAGCCAGGAAGTCCTTTAACGATGACGTCATGCTGATTGAGAAGTTTGTGGAGGATCCCAGGTGTTGCAACGCTCACAGTCGGTCCGTTTCACCGGAGGACGTTTTTAAATGGGATTTTCTTTGTAAACATTACTGCAGACACGTGGAGGTCCAGGTGTTTGGGGACATGCACGGGAATGCTGTGTACCTGTTTGAGAGGGACTGCAGCGTCCAGCGGAGACATCAGAAAATCATAGAGGAAGCACCGGGGGTGAGTGACGGGCGCTGCTCAGGTGTTTCGGTTCAAATGCGAATAGCGGCGGAGCTTTTTCTCCTGGTCGAACCAAAAATCTTCACCTTGAGTTTACGTTATTATGTTTTCAGCCTGGGATAAGCCCCGAGGTCAGGAGGAAACTCGGAGAGGCAGCTGTCAGAGCAGCGAAGGCTGTGAACTACGTGGGAGCAGGTGAACACACACACACACACACACACACACACACACACACACACACACACACACACACACACACACACACACACACACACACACACACACACACACACACACACACACACACACAGAAAGCACAGCTCCTATTGTGACATCTTGACTTATTCCTACAGGGACGGTAGAGTTCATAATGGATGCTCAGCACAACTTTTACTTCATGGAGATGAACACCAGGCTGCAGGTGGAGCACCCCGTCTCTGAGATGATCACCGGCACCGACCTGGTGGAGTGGCAGCTCAGGGTGAGATGGAAGCCGGTGAAACCTGCAAGAAGCTAAAGTCAAAGATTAGTCTTGCTCAGTGTTGGGAGTAACGGCGTTACTAACGGCGTTCTTTTTTAGGTAACGGAATAATGTAATTAATTACTTTTCCCGCCGTTGCAACGCCGTTACCGTTACTGGGGCCGTAAGGTTGTGCGTTACTATGTGCTTGTCGAACGTGGAGCAACAGTGTGAGGCTTTCTGACCGCCACACTTCAGCTGCAGCCAGGGAGAGAGAGGTGTCGGTAACGCGCTTACAAACACGATGATGATTGGCCGGGTGGGCGGAGACCCTCACGGTCTCAGTCACTGCCTGCTGTAGACACAACAGTGATGGGAATGACGCCGTTTAAAATAACCACAAGCAAACTATTTAATTACCGTCTTCTTTTATCAAAAGAAAAAGCGTGCGTTAAGCAGCGCGGTGTGTTGAAGCTGTCATCAGCTGATCAGGAGCTAAAGAGGTAGATGTTTTCATCCAAGTGCATCACGGTCCTGAAGAACGAGGAAGACGTGATGAATGGTCTACGGCTGCAGGTGTGGATCTGCAGCCGTGCTCTTCTTAGCGTGACAGCGGGACATCCCGAAGGTCCGCTCACTTGTTCACCGCTCAGACGTCCTGATCTTCTACCTTCCTAGATCATCCAGCTGTAACCTGTTCCTGATCATGTCTTTAGTCCCGCTGTAACACATCAGTCTCAGACGTCGTGGAGCTCAGGTGTTATTAGAACTACCTGTGTGTGTTTACCACCCAGCTTCAGCTCTTCTGTGGTTGGGTCTGACCCTAGTTAGTAAATGTACGTCCTCCATCAGGCGTGTGCCTCTTTTAGTGTCATTTTAAATGATTTTATTTATTTATTTAACCATTACTAGATTATCAGCAACAGAAATGCTGCTAAAAACACATAATTATGTGAAGCTGGAAAAATAAAAATGCTGTGCAAAATTACATTCATTTCTGTACTTTAACTAGACTGAGAGACCATCTAAAGGCTCGGGAACCTTTACAGGCGTTTCTATTTGCAATTATAAATTTTAGCTGATTGGGGTATTGTTAAATATCACACAGTGACCTTTTAATAGTCTAGATTAGTGTAATGTTCCTGTTAGTAGTTCCTCCTGTTAAGTGCTTATTTATTTAAATTATGCAGGTTTATAAAAAACATTTGGACATACATTTTATTATGTTCCAGTCATTAGTCATTTATATTTCACTATTGTAGTCATTTATAGTAAGTTAAGTAAGTTTAATTAAGAGGGGAACCCATTTTCTTGCATTCTTTAATGAAAAAAGTAACTAAGTAGTTATTTTTCTTGGTAATTAGTTACTTTTATAATCTCGTAACTCAGTTAGTAACCGAGTTACTTTTTTTGACAAAGTAATCGGTAACTATAACTACTTACTTTTAAAAAGTAACGTTCCCAACACTGGTCATGCTTAATAAATCGTTTCCTCAGGTGGCAGCAGGGGAGCGCCTGCCTCTCCTCCAGGACCGTATCACCCTTGGGGGCCACTCTTTTGAAGCTCGTATTTACGCCGAGGACCCAAACAACGACTTCCTTCCAGGAGCGGGGCCTCTGCTGCATCTATCCACACCTCCAGCAGAGAAGCACACACGCATAGAAACGGGAGTCAGAGAAGGTGGGGAATGAACCGAGCTCTCGACATGTGTCCCATCATGCCACAAAGAAGAGGAGGCAGAAACACTCTTGTTCTTGAGCGAAAACACAGATAAAGTTGGAAGCGGTCCTAGAATTCCAAACCACACCTACCTTATTGTTGAGTCGGTGCTGTCTCTGACCTTGTTTCCCCCGTAAATGACTAATGTTGTAATGATGATGGAGAAACGCGTCATAATCCTGACACACACCCTTAAATCTGCATGTCCACACCCACTTGAGCAATATATTAATGGTGGTGGCAGTAATGTTAACCACAGAACAACGCTGGTCAAAACTACTGCTAATGCTTCCCCAAGCTCCCGCTAATGTTATCCCATTGTCACAAACCAGCCAGAGAGGCACTGCTGATGGCTCTGAAAACTCCCATTTTATTTTGGAAAAGCTTCAAAAATAACATGAACTTAACCTAATAAAT
>NC_091748.1:72342903-72365403 GCF_043380555.1 Nothobranchius furzeri
AAGTCTGCGTCGTCATCACTTATAACTCAGATGGAAGCTACAGGATGCAGGTGAGCTCCATAAACTCTATTTTTCTTTATAATATGGAGGAATGACTCAGGAGGACTCTCCTGCTTCGCTCTTCCAGGTTGGTGAGGAGGTCTACCAGGTATCAGGGGAGGTGGAGGTGGAAGGTGGAGCTTCGTTCTTGCACTGCTCGGTAAACGGAGTGAAGTCTCGTCCCAAACTGGTGATCCTGGACAACACGGTGCACCTCTTCTCTATGGTGGGTTTCCACCGTGCATCGTTATAAATAAAAAAAAAATACACGATTTTTAAATTCAAATGAAGCAGCGGTGTTTCCTCGAGGACTACTTCCTGTTTGACTCCTGGAATTAAACCAGGAAGGGATCTGTTTGAGATCCCGAACGTAAAAGACACAATCTTGAGTCTTGTTTAAACATCTGGATCATCTGTAAGACCAAGTTCACTGAGAAACAGTTTTTTAGTTATCTTTTAAAAGTGATCCGTCACCCGGAGTTTCACATGCAGGCCAAATGAGAAAATTACCTTCCAACGCTATTTCCTGCATCAGCTGTGGGTAGAAAATAGACGGGGTAATGCTCAGATCACATGGTCTCTAACAGCCGTGAACTCACCCACCCTGCCTCAGACGGGGAAGGCTGTTGTTGGTTTAGTGTCCAGGAAACGGCAGACGACGTAGCAGCTGATGTTAGCATTAGCTACTCCACCACACAGCAGAACTCCTCCAGGCTTGTGTTATTTGTGGAGATAAAACATCAGCGTAGCAGAGCAAACTGAGTCAGTGGTCACTTTGCTGTTGGCCAATCAGAGACGATTGTCAAGTCCTCTCCTCTGAAGCACCAGAGCTTTTTTCACCACAGAGGTCGACTCACAAGGCATTTGTTTATTCTAGAGACCTCTACCAAAGTGTTAAAAATACGAGTGAACTTGGTCTTTAAAGTCTGTTCCTTTCTTTGGAATAGGAGGGCAGCTACCAGGTGTCTGTCCCCGTGCCGAAGCATCTAGCTGGTGTGAGCAGCTCGGCCGCTCAGGGTGGAGCTGTGGCCCCCATGACTGGAACCATCGAGAAGGTGAATTTCACTCCCATCTACAGGCATAAATAATTCCCAGAGCTTTAAAGGGACTTTACGGAGTTTTGAATTTTTATGCTCGCGATTGCCCCCTCAGGCCAAAAGCGTAACGGCAGCTTCAATAGTAGGCTCGTGCACGAGGCGTGCATGCTTTACGTGCACACTCCTTAACGAAAATAACAGCTGACAGTCCCGTGTGTGTGTGTGTGTGGGGGGGGGGGGGGGGGGGGGGGGAGGACAGGAGAACGCGCAGCTAATTAATTTGGTTCTGTACCTTTCTCTTCAGCACAGCCGACAAAGGTTTATGATGGGTCAGTCCTCCTGCATGCTCAGATCATTCCCTTCTCTTGCTTGAAAAATTGTTCCAAAATGAAAGTTGAACCCACATCTTTTTTATCTGTGAATTCAATGCCGTTCGGCGAGTCTCAAATAAAAATGTGGGCATCTTACTGTAAAAAAATATACCATTAATGTAAAAAAGAAACTCTAAATGAACTATGTTCACATCCAGAATCAAACCCAGGCCTTCTGCACGAGTCCGACATCTTACTAGGTGAGCTAAAGTGCCAGTGATGTCCTTTGTATCTGTAACATTTATATCCTTGATGACAGCTGAAACAACATTCAAAGAACGGTTCGGAGCGAAAATGGCTATTTTGTTGCTAATTTGCAGGAAATATCTAGAAGAAAGTTCTACAGAAAGTAGCTAAGGGTCCTCAGAAATGTAGCTAGGTTCGTCACTAGGCGTTAGGAACAGCTAAAGCTACTGATAGCAAATGGTACGGGCGATGCCTGAGCGTGAACGCGCATGAAGCAGCCTGCTCGACCCGAGCATCTCTCTTTTTCTGTGATTTTACAGAAAAACAGGCAATCACAGTAAAAATGCCAGGGCTCATTCTACAGGACCAGGGCATTGCAGGAGAATGTATGAAGAAGACATTTATTATTTCTATACATGTTTTGGCTGTCAAACTTCCATAATGCCCCTTTAATAAAGGTTTCAGACATCCAGGCAGTCAGAGGCCGTTTACTCCACAGATTAAAGAGCAGTTATGATTATTTTGGAGTAGAGAACAAAGTTAATTCTGTTACTGAGCTGCTCTGCAAGCCAGTAACCAGTGATTTCATGACCTGCACCTCAGTGTCTCTGATCAGAACAAATCAAACACTTGGATGATTTCCTCCAGAGGATCAAAACATTTACAGTCTATTTTTGTTTTAATGCTAAAAAAAAAAAGATTTTCTTGTGGAACAAATCCTAAAAACTGTTGTCCGACACTGATGGAAACAGTGACTCGTGGGATTCTCGTCTGATCTTTAATGTCGTTTTTGGCCTCCTCTGCTGGCTGAGCGTGCGATGAGATCCAAACAACCCAATGTTTTTTTGAGTGAAGCTCTTTAAAGGAGCTGCTGTTTGTGCTCAGGTGTTGGTGAAAGCTGGAGATCAAGTGGCTGCCGGCGACCCGCTGATGGTCATGATCGCCATGAAGATGGAGGTGAGAGACGCGCCCTGACCGTTTCGCTCCGCCGCTCTCCGGTGAGGGTGTAATAAAGCTGATTGTTGTCTCTGCAGCACACGATCCGAGCTCCGAAGTCGGGCGTGATAAAGAAGGTTTTCTTCAGCGAGGGCGCTCAGGCCAACCGGCACGCTGCTCTGGTCGAACTGGAGGAGGAGGAGGGGGAAGGGGGCAGCCAGTAAAGACATCCTGAAAGAGTTTGGGTCAGTCTGGAACAAAACCTGAATCTACTTTTGTGACGGTGTGACGAATTACAGGAACTCCTGTGCAGGATTAATCTGTCTGAACTCCCTAAACGCCCATATAAGGAATGAGAGCTACATTTGCAGCTGGATGCGCAGATGTATCGTAGCTTCAGCATTAAAAAAAGATCCGAGTCATTTTCTAAATGTATTTTTTGCAGTTCGTGCTTTTTGCTGCTGCAGCTGCAAACATTTTTATAACATAATAAACACACGTGTGACACGTGGTCTGCACCGGTTATATCCGGTTCTGCACTAGTACTGCATATGTCCACTGATTCCTCCAAAAGGAGCCAAGACACAAAACCCTGGTTTCATTTGAACATTGCACTAAATGTCAGACTCCAGCTCTGCACACAAACATGTTTTCCTCCTGTGAACCAAGATCTTTATCTTTCAGTCACTTGTCTCCAGACTGACACCAAACTCCTTCTTTTCAGTGTGATGTGGCGGTTGGATCATCAGAAACACTCCAGTCGTTTTTTGTCTGAAGAAATCTTACGTGGGATTTTTGTAGCCGGGCGATCACCAACTCGCTGCTGCAGCAGCTTCAGCAGATCGACCCTAACCCGGAGCTACGAGGCCTTTTAGACTAAACTGCTTTAGTTTCCTGATTATTTGTAAAAGATGAAATAAAAAAGCTAATATTAAAAACTGTAATAAAGGTTTTAGACGATACTCAGCCCGTTTGTCATTTATCAGTTTCACGTCTTCATGTTTTCTTGCAGTTTTCGTCAAACTAAAATGAGAAGTTGTTTTTTTAAGCTTTTGGGAAAGTTGAAGGCAGCTACTGACTGGATTAAAGGCTTACTGGTGACGTCCGGTCTCCGTTTGTAGCGACATGAATGGCTTCATTTGTGACCCAAAGGCCACACTTCCCCAGCTGGGTCATGCTGTCCTGGCTGAACTTCTATCCACGGATTATCCATCACAGGAGACATAAAGTCTGCTAAACCATCTTTAATCTGACTGCCTTTTATCTGTCTGCTGTTCCATCCCAAGACGAAGGACACTTCAAGATTTAAAATAATCATTTTTAATAAACTCTTACTGTTTATTACAAGGTTCATAAATACTCATCATAATCATCATGGTTCTTTATAAATGTATTTAATTACTGAAATGACTTATTATTCTTTGGTTAATAATAATGATAATCAGTAATGTTTGATCAGTAACCAGAACATCATGTACATTTATACACATCATGCAGGACGCTGAATTCAGGTTAAAGGTAACTTGCTCTCATGTCTTTGCTCCATAACCAAAGCTTTCTATCTCTGAGAGGGCGTGTCCTGAGGTTTTGTTAAAACCTAAACTCCTCAGTTCAAGCTGACAGTTCTGAACCAACCAAAATCTCTCCGTGGCACGAGCGTCCCAGAGGATAAGGGTCGGCCGCCCGAAGCCTCACTAAACTGTTCTGTCACGCCGCCTGCCACCAGCTGAAGCAAAACTCCTTCAGAGTTATTGATTTTTGAGACGCAACTAGTTTCATCAGTCGTCGTGACCTACGGAGACATCTCAGGACCAATTTGGTCGCACCAAGGTCCTTCTACCCACCTCGTGCTTGGGGTTCGTCATCCCACCTGACATCTCGGATCCAGAAGAGGGTCTCCTAACTGGGTGAGGTAGACACTTCTGACAGATTGCATCCGTATGCTGTTATCTCTAAGAAACAACTTAGCTGCAAAACAATGAGTTTTCTCTCTCTGAAAGAAACCGGAGATTCCATTCACGCATCCAAACACACGCATTTCATTTTAGTTTTCACCCCGACACAGGTTTGCGTTTAATGCCAAGTTTTAATAACAAAGCTGTTATAAATTGTAATTTTTAAATTGTTTTTTTTATTGTCATCTTTAAAGTGTTAGTAATACATTTTTAACTTTTTAAACCTGACTCTTCTTTGAAATGAAACACAGAATGGTGTATATTTGGTTATTGAACAAGCAAAGAACCCTTTAAGTCTTCTGATTTAATAAATACACTTTTGCTATTAATTTAAATATCATAAATGAAATATTAATCTTTGGATTAAATATAGAGCAAGCCCGTTGGTGTATGAACTTCTATCGATTATATAAATATCCTGGATATTTATACATGATATAAGCTTCATTTGCTCATTTGTTTGATCTTTCTCAGAATTTACCAAAGCTGAATAGCAACAGCGTTAAATCTTGGTTATGTAGATAATCTACGCTACACGTTACCACGGTAATGTGTATTGTGAAATCTTAAACCAGATTATTGGGCCGCTAGGAGGAAAACACCCTTTTCAGTTGCATATTTCAGCAGAAAGTGATGCCACCATTGCAACTTTAAGAGCTTGAACACAAATTGTATTTAAATTAATTTTAGAATATTCTGATTTAGTAAACAAAAATAAACATGGTGGCATAATTTCATATCTGAAACGTTTTTTTTATTAATAAAATAAAAGCTTACAGGTTACTGAAAAGGTCATTCCAGCTTTGACACTTATTTCTAAAGTTCGCTGCCTGATGTGGAATCTAGAAATGTAATCTGGATTAAAAGCAACACGTCTGTCCTGATGTTGGGCCACACCCTCCCAACACATCAGGATTTAAGTAAATGAGCTCCAAAGACACAAAGTCTGGTAAAAATGAATTTATTTCGTAAATAGAACCTTTATAAGACAGATCTGCAGACAGGAAGAGGACAGACACGGTATCAGACATCAGTCAACAGAAGAGTGATGGTGGGAGGATGTCTCGTGTCTCATGGTGAGACGCCACAGGACATCGCGCTGCACAAAATCGAAAGAGCTGACATTTTAGTTTCAAATCCTTCAAGGAAACCTTGGTTTGATCTTTGTAATAAATAAATCAAGCGTCAGACAGCAGGAGAGGTCAGCGGTTGGTATTTGTACTAATGAAGGTCAGCATCAGGACCAGTTGGAGCCCTGAGGAGGGACACGTGACCTTTGACCAGCAGACGGCGTCTTCAACAGCAGGAACACGCAGACAGACAAGAGGGGCTGTGATGTCTCTTAATAAGGCATCCAATTAAATTAGGACGGTGCTTCTGAGGGACACAATAGTGAAGGGTTGGGGGGGGTGGGGGGGGTGGGGGGGGCAAGATGAAATATTAAATCACAATCTGAGTTAGGCGGCTGAATAATCTGCTGCTTCCAAGTGAATTAGAAATGAAATCCCCTCGGCTGCAGCTGCCGACGGGTCTCGGGTGACGCTTTAGGGAAACGGACATAAAACCACTTCACAGGGCTGTCATGTTCATCCTGAATTTGGTTTAGCCACTGATGTCGTTATACTTGTGGAACCAAAATGAGCCAAAGAGTTGGTTTTTAGCACCTTTTAGTGCAGTTTGTCTACGGAGTAAACCACGAGGAGGCATCAGATCTGCTCCGCCTCAGCTCCGATTGTTACGCAGAACCTCAGCAGACACACCGACCGCCTGGAAAACTCAGATTAGAAATAAAATGTGTGTTCTGGGCCCCCTTAAGGGGGGAACTCTGGTTCCAGAGGATAGAGAGGGGGGTATTCATAAGTAGTTTCAGCTCATTAAGCAACAATGAGCAGCTAATGTCCCATATTCCAGTCAGAAATGACAAATCTCCTTGGATGAGAAGCTAAACAGTCTTCAAGAAACCAAAGAAGTGCAGCTGCTGGTTCATCTGAACCCTTCTGGATGACCACGACCTGGATGAAGGAGAACCTTCACCAGCTTGTTGCAGAAACTATTTCAGCTGGTTTGGCTTTTGCATGACTCGAGGAAGTGGACTAACTTAAAAACATGCTAATGACCTCAACCCCAGGAGAATTACAGGCTGTGTCTTCAGGTCCTACTACTGTATGTGTGTTTAATGGAGACCAGGTTGAGGAGCTGATTTAACTTCATATTTCTGAAGTTTATTCATGAAGCTACCAGAGTCTCTGAGAAGTAAAAGAGCTGAGCCCACTCTTGCAGCCCTCTTATTGACGGATAGCTAATCAGGATCAGTTTGATCCTTCTGTTGATGGTTTTTTTGACCAACATAATTCTGTGAACTGTGTCAGATTAACTCACCAGACTCAGAAAAATGTGCTGTACAGCTCAAATGATCCCATTAGACTTATTCCTTTTCTGCTTCAATGCAGCTTTACTCAACACCAAGAAGGCGATGATGGATGGAAGCAGTGCTCCTACATTTCCCATGATGCAGCTCACTCACAGCTGGAGCTGTTAGCAACATATTCTCCACAGAACCAGGACCCTAGAGTGGAACTTCACTTTTTAATTCAAACTTAATCCGACAAGGAAATCCTTTAGACTTTTACCAAATGCTGTGGTTTTTGTTTCTCAGATCCAGAAACACTCCGCCGCATCGAGGTAGCTCGGTAAACACTTCTGAATAAATGCTTTCAGACATCTGGTGACGACGTGTGGATGGATAGATTCATATTCAAGAGAATCTGAACACACAGCAAAGTACAGCCAAAGCAAACACACACACTCCCTCGGTTAGTTGCATTTGTTTGACGGAGGAACAACGTTAACAGAACAGAGACTAAACAAAAATCTGGAGCTGCTGAGAAAACCTCAGACGTCACATCCTTCCGCCTGTACTCGAGTTTAAAACGATGTCTTAAATCGACGTTTCACTGCGGGATTCTTCTAAAAGGTGGAGCTGACCTGAGATCTGTAGGCTGCATGAGAACACGGTTACTCCAACCAACATGCCTGCTGTACGCGCACACACACACACACACACACACACACACACACATACACACACACACACACACAATGTAACAGCAAAAAGAACTTAAATGTCTGATGACAGATGATGATGATGATGATGATGACAGAGAGGACATGACGTGTGCAAACGCTCTGCTGCTGAAAGTGAATTAGCTTCATCTTCTGACCACGAAACATTCTTCTGTCTGGGTCGACGGACACCAGCCGACGTTTGTAACAGCTTCTCATCATCACAGCCGCTTCTGTTCAACTGAAACCAAACGGAACCTTAAGGCAGTGGTTCCCAACCTGGGGTCCGTGACCCCCAAGGGGGCCCCCACAATTTAGTCTATGCTGAATTTGTGAGGTTACCAAGATTTGTAAAAACTACATTTATAAAATCCCACACACCCAATAGCGTGATTGAAGCTCTGTATAAGTTACAACTTTGTTTTCTGTACGTATGCGAGTAGGAGTTGTGGTTGGGGGTCCTGGCCTTTACTGGACACATGGAAAAGGGGACCACTGCCTTAAGGGACAGCATCAGAACCGCTGAGACGTCCCAACGAGACACATCCGGTAGATGTTTGTGCGTGGATGCCTGGTCTGTGACGCCGAGAGGCTTTAGGTCATCAGGCTGACGGGGAAAACGAAAAACTGTCACCATTTATTATAATTCATCACATAAACCCTTCAAACGTATGGCTTTTAGAAGATCTGGCCTTTCAGAGCCCAGGGAGGCAGGGGTCTGGACAGGGAGACGAACACAAAGTCTTCTTAATGTTATAAGCTTCTGTGCAACCAGGCACAAAAATGCACGCTTTGGTTTTTGGTAGCGCTGTAGAGGAAGCTCCAAACGCAGCTCGGAGGGAGCCCGGCCAAGGACGCTACAGGGCTGTGGGAGCGGACGGCTCGGAGACAGCCGCTGGCTTCAAGTGCTACAAAAATCTTCTTTTTCTCTTCATTCCTTCTAGTTTAACCGTACGGTCCTACGCTCCAACAGAGTAGCGCTAGCTAACATCTGAACATATGTACTTAGCTCTTCCTTCTGCCCAATGCAAACAAAATCAAATACAAAAGTTTGGCAGCTGACCTCAGATAAATAAATAGCTCTTTATTTAAATGTTAAACGTTTATAGGATGGCTCCAGAGCCAGCCAGGCTGATTCCTGTTGGTTACTTCCACGTTGCACCTCCCCGATCAACTTCTTCTCATCTTCTTGGCCCTTTTAAAGAAAGCTGGACTCGTCACAGAAGAGAGGGGACGGATAAAGACGGATGCAGCACTGGTCCGAGTCCTTAAGCTCCTTAACTTCCATCATGGCTGCATCCAGTGGAGAATGCACAGAGTTTAAAGTGAAGTAGCTGAGGTGGGACTGCAGTTCCTGACAGAGTGGTCGTGCGCCGCCGGGCAGGTGTGTGTGTGTGTGTGTGTTTACATCTGCAGCCCGGGGAGTCAGCAGTGGGTGGACTCGATGGGCGACAGCGTCAGGATGCTGCGATCATTGGAGTAGAAGGTCTCTGTGTCGCTCCAAGACCTAAAAACAGCAGTGACTGAGGGTTAGGAGCCTGACGCAGCACAAGCGTGTGTGTGTGTGTGTGTGTGTGTGTGTGTCACTAAAAAGAAACATGATACCAATAAATCAATGAAGATGGAAAGGATGAATGAGTGAGGAGTTAGTGATGAGTACCAGAAGTCTCTCCTCATGAACTCGGACACGGGACCTTATTGGACAGATTTTAGCCAATGACAATGACACTAATGACTTTACACCCCCCGTGCATCATTCACCCATTCACACACACACACCCATTCATTCACACACAGCGATGGCGATGAGCTACAATGTAGCCACAGCTGCTCTGAGGCACACTGACAGAGGTGAGGCTGGTCCCTCCGACAACCACCAGCAGGCAAGGCGGGTTAAGTGTCTTGCCCAAGGACACAACAGCAGAGTTTTCTGTCCGGAGCCGGGATCGAACCTGCAACCTTCCGATTACTGGACCACCCGCTCTACCTGTTCAGCTACTGCTGCTAATGTGATCTTGTGCTCCAGATTGTGTTTTCCTCTCATTTCAGCTGACAGGAGGGAAAATGAAATGTGTTTTATGATGAACGACAGCAGGGACGGAGTAAGCGGCAGAAAGCTTTTATGCAGCTGAAAACTCCTCACTCCTCCTCGTCAGAGCTGGATGGATGGGTGACCGAGTGAGGAGGAAGGAAACAAAAGCCTTTCATCACACCAGACACTCCTACGGCACCCAGGGCCTGGAGTTCCTAATCCGACTCCAGCTATGAGCCTTTCATAACCACTGTCCTCCTGCAGGTGGATTAAATACCCTAAAAACCAATAAGTGATACATTTTTACCAGATTATCATATATTATAATCCCACTGACCTATGTCCCATTTCACATTTACAGTCCGGTACACTGACAAAGGCACAGTCCTTTCCTTAGCTATTAGCTCATCCAGCTGGCTCTCTCTTGGAAAAATCAAACCAAAAATACAGATTTTAAACACAATTTTGTGCAAAGATCCCAGATTCTGAATGTGTTTTTTTTTTTTAAATTTTAAACCAGAGAAGAAAAAACTGTCACAGTTTACCCCGCATCTTAGCGAAGCGAGCGTGTGTGGCTGCTCCTGGTTTTTCACACAGGTGTCGCACGTTTGAGCTCAGCTTGACACACTCAACTATTCTTAATGGAAAATATAACAAAAGGAAAGTTCATAAACTTCAGACTTGTTGCATTTATCACCTGAAACTCGTCCTACGAATGTCTAAACGTCAGCCTGTCTGCTCTGAAAGGTTCCCACGACCTTTTCGGCTTTCTAAATCCAAGGCGACCGTTTTAAGACCTGCTGAATACAAACATGGCCGCCCAGCCGCTTTAGATGGGTTAGTGACTCAAACGGCTCGTATACCATCGTGTGTGTGTGTCGCTAAACACTCCAGAAACCCTCTTTACTGCTCAGATTATGACGCACCTTGAAGAAAGAACAGAACGGGCTGATTTCTGACCAGATGGAGCTCACAGAGGACGACACATGAATAACTAATCAGGAACACTGAAGAGCATTATGCAGGTTTAAGACACAGAAGGACAAAGACACACAGGAGGGGAAGTGTGTGTGTGTGTGTGTGTGTGAGGGGAATGATTACACAGGTACATTGTATACAAAATACAAAGACAGCAGCAGTCCCCATGCAACATCACAGATGGCGCGTTCTTAAGTAGCAGAGGAGTTACTGTTCTCCAGACTCCACCCCAATGGAGCACCAAGAGTTATAAAACAAGTGCGCCCTTTAGCGTTAGCCTCTTCTCAGAAGCTCGTATAAGGCTTCAGGGTCTAGTAGAAAACGGTTAGTAGATACAGGAAACACATCCCAGCGGCCTAACTGGTGAGAGGTGTGGTTTCCTTGTTCTTAGAGGCGGAGATGTACACAGATGCAGCTACCTTTAACTATTATTGTTGTTTTTAGCAAAGCTAAGCCTTAAACCCTCAGGTGAGACTCCTCCAGCTGGAACCAAATCTGTTCTGGGGTAAAGATGAGGAGCGCCTCTTCGTTTAGGATGTCAGAACACACACACACACACATCTTTACATGGTGTGTGTTCAGCTGTGTGACCCTCCAGCTCCGGTTCAGCGGTGGCAGCCGTTCAACGCTGCGACAAGCACAGGCAAGCAGCCAATTCCAGCTGGCTTCCATTAGATGCAGAATAAATGCGTAAGATTTCATCTACGCGGCCCGTCACAGGAGCGGGTCGTCACCCTTTTCTCTACGGCAGCATCACAGCATTAAGGCCAGATGTGGGCGGAGCCACGACACTAACAGCTTTTATTCACTCAAAACAAAAGTTTGCTGGGTATTTATCACCTCGCCTTCTGCACCAAGTCTGGAAACCAGAGTGGAGAAAAAAATCACAGCTTCAGCCCGGATTATAGTTCTCCACCCCCCCACCCCACGTTCTGTGATGTGGCCATTTTCTTTATCCAATGGGAAGGAGGGGTGTTGTACAAATCAGTTGACTGGTAAAAAAAAAAAAAAAAAAAAATCCAATTTAAAGCTTTGTGCCCGGGTCAGAGACCAGATCAGTCACCCCCACAGGAAGTCATTCATCTGAATGAAAACCTGCATTTAGCAGAAATCTCACTGTGAAGGTTTGTTTTTCTTTAATCCGCTGGAGCATTTAGCCTAATTTCACCAGTAAAATCCCGCACACCACCTGCTTTTTTACTGGAAACTAAACCAGTCCCTCCGAGACGTCGAGAGGACGGCGTGATGGCTTTCATTTCACCTGCACGCCGTCGTTACCTACAGACTGTTGCCTTGACGGCACACACTCAAGAAACAGGAAAAAAGAAACGTGTGCCAACAAAGAACAAAGATGCTACATCTTCATTCCCCCATCCAATCAATGTTGAGCATCCCAAGATGTTTTGAGAAGCATTGACTGGTCAGCAGAAAGGGGGCCGATCAGGTCAATTAATCAATGACCCCACAGGGCCGCTGGGATTCAGGTAGAGACACAATACCAGAAAGTGCAGACGGGGCAAAGCAGCAAACTGTGGGCTCAGCTTCCCGTCTGCACCGGGTTAAGAGCTCTCGGAGAAAAAAAACAAATAAATCCGTTTCAGAAATTTCTCACAAAGTGGACTCTTGGCACCGAAGAATCGACACCTGCTCAGACGCCACTTTGTGCATTAAAAAGAATTTGTTTTATTACTGTGAAATAAAGCGGCAGGGCTCCGAATCCTAATGTTGCCTCGTGCAGCTTTGGTTTTCTAAAGCTCTTCATTTACTACGTGATCCTTGAGCGTACTTGGTTGGACGTCTGCGATGCGACCAGCCGACCGTCTGACTGTAAGCAGAGTCTTCCTCACTTGAAGACACATTCCAGTTTGGCGTTAAAGTGCTTGAGGAGTCTAAAGACATCAAACGTTCGATACAAGAGAACAGAGACAATCAGGACGGACAGATCACCGCGCGTGACGGAGACACGGAGACAACACAGACACGACGGACAAGTGGAGCGTTGGGTGCATGTACAGTAGATGCACTCATCAGCGACGAGACTCACAAAAATAAATAAATAAAGACCACAACCATCACAGTCTACTAGGTTGTTGGTTTGAATGCATATCTGACAGCAGGCTCCTGCACGTGTGAGCTAAAGCACAGTTATTCATGCCGTAACTTCAATAAAAATAAAAAGCCAGTTAAAGTGCGAGCCACGATGGCTCGATTCACATCGTTAGCCTCCGACTCCGTTAATCTGACCCTAAAACCAGCCTGAATGAGAATCTGAAACCCTCGTCTTCGTGACGGCGTGCTCAGAGTCGATAAAAGTCAAAACTGCAGCCCGACTTCTGGACACAGAGAGACGGCACGGGCTCATCAGAACTCATCACCATTGCTCCTGGTCTTGGCCATCCTCCCCACCTGTTGTTGCGGCTGGATGCGTGGCAATTGTTGACGCTGGCCGTGCACCGTCCGCTCATTTGCTCCAGGAGGCCCGCCAGGCGGGAACAGCCGCTTTGCCCGTGTTGGTAGCAGCACAGGGACTCCATACAGCTGAGGGCCTGCGTCTGGGGGGCTGGTAGAGACTGGAGGAGGGAAAGGTGAGAAGAGCCAGAAAAGGGGAGCAGAAAGAGTTGAAAGCATGGGTAGGAGGAATCACAGTGAAGGGAGGGAAGAGAAAACAAACAGGAGGATGTTATTTTGTCTCATCATCAGTCGGCTGGATGTGAAGGCTGCTGGGGGAGGACATATTTCATGCTGTCTCAGCGACAATGCATTACAGGGAATACATACACAGCATGCCACAGGGCACTGAAAATAATCTGTTTAACCTGTGAATGCATCAATCCTAAACAAAATCTACAAAACTCAAAGATCTACTTTAAAAAATCTGTTTTTGTTATTTATGATGGTCTCTGATCTTATTTGGACATTACACATTAAATACTTGCAGCCGTGGCTGAACGGCGAGTGCAGTCGTCCTCTGATCCGAAGGGGAGAGGCTCGATCCCCAGCCCGCACACCCAAGTATCCTTAAAGCTGCCTCCAATCACAGCCCACTGCTCATCACGAGATGGGTCAGCAACATAAACGTTATTATAAACATCCAGTCCAGGGGCCTCGTTCGTAAAACCTTTACTAAAACCTAATATCACTGTGCTGAAATCGAGGTGCTTGTGAGCGACGTAGAAAGAGAAAAATGTTTTATTGGCTTTGAGCGGGACGGTGCTGCTGCAGGCGGCCACAGCACGACTGTGACAGCCATCAAAAAGTAAAATTGTGGAGATATTACAAATCTAAGTGAAATCTTGAACCAAAACATTTAATTTAAGTAAGTAAGTAGCAGCTACTTTGGGGAGAGGAGATTATGCGGTGACGTCACATATGCGAAATGCCGATTTCTAGTTTGTAGTCATGCCAATTACGAACTTCTACAAGCTGATAAATCTTAAAGTACGTGACTGGCGTGGTCAAAACACCCATCAATACTTTTCATTTAAATTGCAGTACAACATATTTGTGATCCTGGGCGTACGGCGATGCGGATTAGAAATTAGCGTTTTTAGCCCCGTTGACTTGCGTTCATTTTTTCGTTCTTCCGGGTCCCCATGGTGCTCGGACTGTATCGCAAGATCTCGAAAATCCCGCACATGCCTGTTTGCCCACCTCAGGTCTCCGCACCGGGGCGGAGCCGTTGTAGAGCGGGAACAGTATAATTTGAGCTCGGAAGCGAGTGGCAGCGGAAAGCGGGGGCGTTTGCGGAGCTAGTGGAATTTTGGGGTAAGGAAGGACAGGGTCCTCGTAAGCAAGGCGGCTGGCCAGTGGCGTGTCCAGATCTTTTAAAATGGGGTGGCCCAGGTGAGGCACAACTTTGTGCATGGGTGGCACCAACGGTTATGCTTTCTTTGTTTTACCCCCAAGCCTTTTGTGGACAATGAAAAGCCTATTTAAAGGTAAATTAGTGTGTTGGCACCTGGGGTGGCCAATCAGATTCCAAGGGTGGCATGTGCTGCCCCAGGCACCTCCCTGGACACGCCCCTGCACCTGGCCTAGCAAGACATCGCTTTGCTAGGCCAGGCGCCTTGACATCAAGAAACACCCAATGACTGGGCTGGTTACAAAATGCCTTTATACACTTATCTAACTCCGGGGAACATAGCAACAGACTAAATTTCATTTAGGGGTGGAATATCCCTTTAAAAGCAACCTATTTTCATTCAGGTTCTTATTTTTATTCATTCAGATTCAGGAGTGTGGGCTGACTATTGGTGTACATGTGCGCGAGGGTCTACAAGTCTGTGAATATGGCTTAGGTTAACCGCGTCACCATCTCACCGGCTGCGTTGCCAGTTTCCCCATCTCCATAAGGTTCTTACGACAGGGTCACAGTTTGTTTAAAGGTGCTCACACAAGTTGTTCTTCATAAATCATAAATGACTTCCACAACTTTCAGACACCGTTTTGTCCGTGAGCAAATGTTATGAGGCCCCTCGTCTTTTATGATCAGCTGTCCTATCGGTAACTCCACATCTTCCTTCAGAAGTAACCATCAACTGAGCTCAGCTGATCAGATAAACAAGCGGAAGCTACGAAAACTCTCAACATATTTACACGACACTTTCCCAGTACATATTGTATGTAACCCCATGAAGCACGTGAACGGATTTAGCGGCTAATCTAATTTATTATTGAGCTAATGATGCATGAGTAAACAAAAAGCATTATCAACAACAGAGGCTGTCTGGTGCAGACAAAGTACAGATAAGAGAGATAAAAAGGAAGAAGGGGAGTGAGGTTACACTCAGACACCGTCCGTCTGTATCTTCAAACAACAAAGCCACGACAGACTCACAAGAGTCTGAAATGTATGAATCATTCATGTAATAAATATTGAGTTGGAACAGTTAAAAACAATATTCTCTAAACAATACCGGCCTGATCCAACGCAAAATCTAACTTTGTAATAACTGAAAATGTCCAGCTCCTTCAGACAAGTACATTTAAATATAGTCTAGAGTCTGAAATGTTAAAGAGCAAGTCGCCCCCTACCAGATTATTACTCCGCTCCCACTTCCTGTTTGAAAAATGCAACAAATGAGGTTGCCTAGCAGACCGAGAGGGCGGAGCCACTAACAAACACACACACACAGGCTCACAACGACATTGTGACATCATATGGTACCAGCTAACTTTCTAGGGTACCTTTTAGCCAATAGTGATGGCAGATTTAAATTGAAATGCAGTGCAGAGTTTTTACCTGACAACGGCAACTGACAGGTTTAGGCAGAATATTTTTATTTGAACTAAAATGCACTAAAGTGCTAAACTATTGACTACATGTGTCTGCAGCATGATTCGACACGCGTTTATATAGTTTATCAGAAAAAAAGTTGATTTGGGGGTGACTTGCTCTTTAAGTCTACCCAAAAACTGCTTCTGAAAGAAACATTACTACTTTTAGGTAGAAATGAAGTATGGAGCCATCTCCAGTATGCTTGACCCATTTATAACACGGAGCTTGGACACATGATGTTCGCCAGGTTTCACCGCACCAGAAATTTGAGAGACTGCTGGCATGAAACCCAACTTCTGCTTCCTAGCTGCCAACAGCTAAACACAGATCAGACTGGAGCAGAACTATCCTAGCAAGTCCTTCAGGGAAGAAAAAGCACGACGTGTCTAATATATGTAAGGCTTAAAACAAACAAAATGTAAGGCACCGGGATAAAAACTAAATTTGCTCAAGCCAACGCATCTCCAAATGAGTTGACAAACATTTGTAGGTCAGACAACATATAAACAAACATCATAGGTGAACCAACCAGGTTTGGATTATTCGGTCTCTCTGGTTTTTAAACGAACGCACTGACAGCTCTGTGTGCGTTACATCATCCATCAAACTTAGGCGGCACCACACAGCGTTCTGTGGAGTTACAGTAGATCATCTCCTGCAGGCTTAATGTTTAAAAACTACAGTATGTTCAATAAAATGCTTCACATAAAGTATTTAAAATAAATAAATAAAACAAAACAACAACAAACAACACTTAAAGGGATTTAAAGAGCCGAAACACATGCAGACAATGGTATACAACCAGGCCTGACAAACGGGTGAAGATGATGCAGTGAAAACAACACAGAAAGCATGCCAACAGCATTCTCCGTCTGATCCCAAACCTCATCAATGACGGTGAGGGTGAACTGTACATCTTCATGTGGTTGTAGGTGGACTTCATCATGATGAGGTAGGACAGAATGGGATCATTCACTCACCAATAATGACCAAACATGAAACAGTGCAATATGAGAGCAATTGATATGTGCAGCCGCAGGAAGGTGCTGCAGCTGTGAGAGGGTGCACGGGATTGGTTGGTCCATAGATCAAACCGGGGGGGTCGCACAATGGGGACAATGGGAGGGAAGTACAGGCCAAGAGTGGTACTACCTAGGGGAGCATGGGTCTTGGCCGGGGAAGCAGGGGGAGGATAAGCAGCTAGCAGGTGCCAATTGTCCTCCCCTGGGCTCCGCTGGGCTTTAACAGGGTCATATTCTGGGCCGACTGAACCCTCACCCTCTTCCATCTGAAGAACACAAGATACTAACAGTGAGCCCTACTGGCTAATCAAACCATCAGTCCACCAGGTAGACTGCTGGTGAGCTAAACACAGCAAAACACTCTAAACCCACGTTTGTTATTTAGTCTGATATTTGATCTTTATTTCCTTTACAAACAAAATAAGTGAATGGCTCAAAGCCGGTTTATCGTATTTCTTTAGTCACTGAGTTCAAATGGTGCCTTAATATTAAAGGTGCATTATGTAGAAATGAAGTGGTAAAATTTGATTAATGCAGCCGCTAAAACAACTCCGGAGCGTTTTGCCGGCTGTTGTCAAATTACGATCGTCGGTGCAGCAGTATTAGCGCACAGGAGACATGGCAACCCCACACTTACTGATGGTGGAAAGTAGTTGCGTCCCCCCTTCCTGTTGAAAGGAGAAAAAGTGACAATCCTCGCAGCAGCTGGATATGAAACATGCTTCAGTATAACCTTCCTTCCAAAATGACTGAAACACTAGACTCTTTGGGGATTTTCTCACTGTAAACTCACTATATTCTTACATACTGCACCTTTAAAGAACAATTTTAGGTTTATTTTGAGATGACCACGCATTGTTTCACATGTGTGGCTTTTATTTATTTCTCTAATGAAATTTGCCATTGCAAGATGGAATAAAAGACTAAATAACTATAGGTAGAGGGAAAATGGTTTTCCAGCAAAATGATAAGTGATCAGTCAGCAAGTCAGTCTAGGCAGCAGTGTTGGGTGAAACTTCATCAGGAAGATTTGTAGACTGCAAAATAAACAGTACTGTGCAAAAGTTGTAGGTTGCAAAAGAGACATCTAAATCAAACCACTACTTATTACCACCAACATCAATTATTCTAGGCACACTTCTAAATATCTTGAACTTCTTTAAAGGGATATTCCATCCAAAATTGAAATTTTGTCTGTTGACATATTTCCCAGTGTTTGATAAGGTGGAAAAAAACTATTTTTACCTAGCCCAGTCATTCTCCTGACCCGGCTGCACTCCTTTAGCTCCAGCTTAGCATAAAACGCAGTAAATGAATGGATCCAACTAGCATTGTGAGTAAAAACATCCTTAAAATCCCTCAGTAGTGATCCCTATTCTGCTCGGTGAACAATCAGACTGACTGCAAGTGAAAATAATTAGTAACACAAAGGAATCATAAGCGCCATTTTAGACTTGGGACTACTTTATGACAAAGTACAGCTCAGCTGTAAGCCTCCGCTGAAAGGTGCAAGGCAGCCCCAAAGACACCTGCTTCTGTAAACACACACACACACACACACACACACACACACACACACACACACACACACACGCACACGCACACGCACACGCACACGCTTCATACTCGCCTGTGCAAGTGTGCTTAGTTTTTTCTCTTGTTGTCAGTGTGTGTGTGTGTGCATGTGCGTGTGTGTGTGTGTGTGCGCGCGCTAACAACGTGTGCATCTCTTGGGCCATTCCCATCTGTACCGGGTCGGCCCGGGCCGGGTAGCCCCAGTCGGCCCCAGCCTGGCCCGGTTGATTCCACACATCCTTGTCTTAAGCCCATGTGGGCTGATTCTACCCACCAATCAGAGGCTTGCTCTAATGGAAGGTGTGACTTTGCTGTCAGCAGTGGGTGTGTTGGCCCTGGCCGGCCTGAAGCAGACCCCCTCGAGAAGAGGGCTGAGAATGAGCCTTGGTTGGCCCGGAAAAATACCAGGCCACCCAGATATGTAAACAACCTACACTACCCGGCCCGGGCCGACCCGGTACAGATGGGAATGGCCCATCTGAGTACAGAAACGGTTGTCTTTGGGGCTGCCTTGCACCTTTCAGTGGAGGCTCACCCCGGCTGCACACCGAAAGCATCATCGGCGTGGAACGGCAGCAGCACAGTTTACTCGCGACAATCACAACTCCAGTGCACACGGGGATGGCCTCATCAGAAAAACTCTCTGCCGCGCTCCTCGCTCAACTTGCGAGATCACATGATCCCTCGAGACTTCAAAGGTTACGGTTTGTTTATGCAACCTGCCATTAAACCAAAAAGAAGGAAATCACTTTATCGCTGTTTGATGTCATATATGATGTTGTTCCTCTCCACTGCCAGCAATAAAGCCATGAAAACACACCGCTGCACTTCTGGACTCTGGCGGCACCAGACCATCTCACGCAAGACGATGCTCCGTATTTACAACTCTGCCGTACTCTCCATCCTACTCTACAGCTCGGAGACCTGGCCCTTAAACAAGACTCTGGCTACAAGAATGGATGGCTTTGATAGCAGTGCTCTGAGAACCATTGAGAACATCAGGTAGCTCCAGCGGGTCTCCAACCAAGTGCTAAGAAACGCATGCACCAGCCCAGAGCATCTTGCCTGGCAGCGCAACGCCGCACCCGCTGGTTCGGCGATGTCCTTAGTCTTTTTTTTTGACCATCTGACCAGAGCCATTCTTAAGCTTGACGCGAGGACCGCAGGCTGTAGACGACCACGAGGTAAACACCCGATGGCTTGACGTCGTTGCGGGCCACCTCCAACAATTCGGAGTTGTCGTAGCGAATGCAGAGCCTGGCACCTGGCAGGCTCAACGCACTGGTGCGGGACGATATCTGACCCTTCACAGGAGCCTTGATGATGATGATGCACTTCTGGAACGATGCTGTGACTAAATAAGCCGTTGGGTCACACGAAAGCTTTACATATATATATTTATGAAATTGCATCAATACTTTAGGACTTTACACTGAAACCGTGTGTGATTTCCTGTCTAGCCCTATGTTAACTGCAGTAACTGAGGCATCCCAGATGAGGCTCGCAGAAATAAACAGAACCCGATCCTATCTTTAGCATTGTGGTGTGCCGCTTCTGGGACGCATCTGAAAAATGCTGCGTCGCGGCTGCTCTGTTTCGCTCCATAGACTATAATGGATTCCATGTGAAGCAGCGCCGTTTCGCCGCTGTTCCACGCTGCTGATGCTGCCAGTGTGCAGTAGGAGTTACAGCTGTGGTTTGTCAGACATGTGCAAACAAAGTGAAAACGTTGTCTACAAGGTTGGCTCGCTTCCAAATCAACACATTCTCACTCCCAGCGCGTCAAAAACAAACGCTTGGTCAGCCACCCTCCACGTCAGACCCCTGACGCCAAAAGTGCCCTTTTTCGTTACTTATGTGCGAAAAGGGGTTTTTCCCTTATTTGACTGCAGATCTCAATGCAGCGTTACACTGAAGTGATGGGATGTCCGCAGCCAGGGCACCAAACAAGCTCGTTGTACCTCACCTTAACCTTATCCTCTTGTTATTTAACCTTCCCCTCACCCCTATCCTAACCTTAACCATCTTGCTAGCGAACACGTTGTTGATGTGTCGGTCGCTCTAAAAGCCGGCTCTATGAAGTGAACGGCAGGAGCCGCCTCGTCATTGGTCGGGTTTGGACCGAGACAACGCGAGGGGGAGGTTTCAACTACCACGGTGGAGGTTAAAAGTAGAGGGTGTTTGTAACCTCCTCCTCACCAGATGGTATGTTCTAACGTTCCCCTTGGGCGGCAAATACGAAAATTCACAGTCAGAATGCAGGGGAAACAAACGCTTGATCACAGTGACAGTAACGTTTTAGGTAGCAAGAGGGTTAAGGTTAGGATGAGGGTGAGAGGAAGGTTATAAATAGTGAAATGTTAAGGTTTAGGTGCGGTTAAACGAGCTGGTTCGGTGCCGCATCAGCGGACATCCCATCATGTCAGTTTTACGCTGCATTGGGATCTGCAGTTACAAAAGGGAAAAACCCCTTTTCGCACATAAGTAACGAAAAAGGGCACTTTTGGCGTCTGGGGTCTGACGTGGAGGGTGGCTGACCAAGCGTTTGTTTCTGACGCTTAGGGTGTGAGAACGTGTTGTCCAAATAGTGCAAAAACAATTTAAACGCAGAAGTCCGGCATAAAAGAAGTAGAAATTCCAGCATAGATGAGAACAAATCTGGGCCAGCTGATCTACAAAGTTGAACCATTATCTTTACAAAGTAAAAAAACAAACAAAAGAAAAAGAAAAAGAAAAAAGGGGCTAAACCTGGGAAAGCCTCTTTTGTCCTCATCTCATGAAGGAAAAATAAATTATATATATATATATATATATATATATATATATATATATATATATATATATATATGAGCTATGAATGCTTTAGTGGCAACAGCTAGTAGAGGCTTAATCACTTTTCCTCCTTAGTACCTGGGAAGAAATACAATTTCCGTCACGAAAATGCAGTTGAAACGTTTTAAAGTTTTTCAGTCATTTACCTGTAATCCCATTAGTAGAAGCTTATCGAGCGTGAGGGACGTGAACGGCTTTGTCTACATCGTGTACAGGACGGAATACACACTCAGATGCCAGTTTGTTGAACAGGGACGATCCTTATGTTTCGTATGTTTTTTACATCTGGTACTTTTTTGTGAGAATTGCATTCCAGTAGCAGGGTAGTAACCTAAGCATACGCCTCTCGCTAAAACCTACCAAAGGTCATGAATATGAGTCATCCTGACAGAATGTCTCACTGGTTTAACGTGACGCACAAACTGGAAACTAAATGAGCAGCAATCCTTAAAGAAACTGTGTTAAATTCCTGTAAGGAATGCAGCTTTTAAACAACACATTTTAATGTTTTAATGTATTTCATGATCACTGCCAGTTTAATTTTGGGGAAATATATTTTTTTCTGGGTTTGACCTTAGCTACGGGAGCTCATGCTACTGTTGGCTGCAAACCAGGCAAGATGTAGGAATTCTCTTCTAAATAATTCATGACTTCAGCCGTTTGTCATGCTTCTTAAAGGACTCCATCATGCTGCTAGGTCAGCTCACACAAGGTCAAGAGTCACTCATGCAGCTGCAGTAGGCTATACGACCTGGATCAGCTCAAACCATGCCACTGGACGACCCAGAAGCGAGTCAAGCCTCAAGTGGTGAAACCAGTTTGAGGACTATTGACTGAGCAAGTATCACGTGAAAGCAACATGATGCATAAACAGACGACACCTTGCACGTAACTGCTGTCCTACTTTAGAAAAACTGAGATTCATGCTAGACTCATGGTCACATGACTGCTACACCCAAACGCAGGACGCCACAGGTAGAACAAGGACTGTTGTTGATTTTTAAGGTCCTGCAAAGCTTCGCATTTCAAAGAGTGGATAAACGAGTGAGGGGTTTTTATGTGATTGGACACGCATTCATTCACTCATTCACACATGCTTTTTGTTCATGCAGTGACGGATGCTGTGATTATGCAATGCACTGGAGATGAGGCTGTCTCTTTAGCACATCTCGTTCTACGATGCAACACATGCAGCA